>NC_056563.1:480269-494801 GCF_013358625.1 Macadamia integrifolia | reverse complement strand
AAAAAAAAAAAAAAAGAAAAAAGAATAGGGAATAAGATAATCATTGCTGAAACAGTTTGACCAAATACTAATTTTTTGTTTTAAAACAGTATTTTGATACAAAAATTGAAAATTATGTTTTTGACATGAAACATCATTTCTGGAACTGAATGACTACCAAACGCAGCATAAGACTTTTAGAAACTGGTCTTAAGCTAAATCTCCCAGACACAAAGTAGAAATCAAGCCTATAAAACTCAAAACATAGCAACATTAGAGACAGAAAAAATGAAACTTTGGTATCGCTACAGAGGACTGATCTCATAAATCAGTGAAACGGAAGAGTGTTTCAAGAAAGTAGCCCACATAGTTTCCTGAACCTGTTTCCTTCGGCTGCGGCGTCATATTGTCACATCTAAAAACCTTTTTTTTCTTTTAATTTATTAGGAGACCCAATAAAAGGAACATGCACACAAATGGACACTCTTCCTGTCATAATTCCTCTGTTTTACCTACGCAACGGTTTATAAATTCTAAAAAAAAAAAAAAAAAAAAAAAAAAAAGAAAGAAGAAACCTAAGAATCATGGATCCAAAGTCCGAATCATCGAAAGTAAGGCCACTTTTTTTTTGGGGTGCAAGACCCACGGAGGGGCCAAGATAGTGCACTATACTTATTACATACTACTACTAACTATATCATAAGCATATTAGATAGGGTGTGGTGTAGGGAGGATTGAACTCGCAAACTACCCTTGGCCTTATGCTGGCCTCACAGGGCTGCTGAGGCCTAGTAGCCAACAACTGCACTTCAGCGGAGCCCCAAGCAACCCCACATTTCAATCACAGCTAAGGGAAGCACATAACCGTAGAGCTTCATTCTCAAGAAGGTCCCACACATTTTGGCAAGCCCACATTTCAAGTTCATAACTATTTAAATTCATCACTAATTGCATTATTAGTGAACATTTGTGGATATATATAGGGGTACCAAGTGGATACAATGCACAACACATTGGTTGCAGCCTATGCTTAAAGAGCAGGTCCCAGGAGTGTGGATGGTCTAAAGATTAACTCTTGTCACATGTGTCTCCCCCCCCCCACCTTTGAGCAGTTCAAACTGTTTAGTTAATCATGCCTCATAGGCTAGGCATGAACACATTTATATTCGACAATCATTACTTTTTATAATCATGTCACGAATAAATATTAATTAGTTTAGCCCCTGCTATAGAGACCAGGGGCCTCTGAAAAAAATAAAAGTTTGGGAACGATGCATGGTCATACGCGCTAAAATAATGTTGGGTCGTGACACGATGCTCTAATATCGCAAGAGCGCATGTCATATAACAAAATTTTATTTTCTTTGGAGACCCCTTGTCTCTACAGTGGCGACTCCACTGGGGACTGTCAGACTCCTATTTTAAGACCTCTTTGTATACCCTGCTTTTAGGATTCGTATGTCAATTTTTATTCTTCTACATTATTTACCCACACTTTTCTGCATTTGCACCAAGCACAGCACGGTCATCATTTATCCACATGGCGTAAACAGTAGGGTCCTGATTTGGTTGGGGGTGCTCACTGCGAAACCACACTCTTGGCAAGGTACCATAGGGGGGTCGCAGTTAGAATGGCCAATGACACTTTTAATCGGGTCCGCCCGTGAGATCGTGTTAAACTGTTCGACTGTCCATAACCTGCTATCAGTATATAATAAGACTCACGTACCTTTGACTCACTGCACGCAAGCGGGTGATAGGTATATTTATCGCCTTTGCCAAGAAGACCTTGTCGGTCCTAAACCTTCATTGCATCAACCCGGTCCAAACATAGAACCTGAACTTAGGGTTGACATGAGACTAACATTATTTGAGATTCTTACCAGGCGTCCACTGAGCCAAATCTACTTAGTCTAATTTCCGTTCACCATTGGCAGGGTAGGGTTTGTTTTGACGCATTTTTGATCATGTGTATTTGCCTCAAATTAGTCATAGTTCCTATGTTGCCAAGTTGGTATGATAGGTTGATTCCTTTATAATCCAACTTGAGGTAGCATGTGGTTCAAGGCTAGTAAGGGTCACTTGCATATTTTCACGATGCCTAAGAACAAATCCAATCCAAACACTACACGGTTTTTGGAAATTGAGATAAAGTAAGGCTGGATACGCGTGTCTTCTAGTAAGAACCACCTTGTTTGATCTACCACATGAGTGAACCTATCGACTTGGGGCATTCCTGGTCATTCGTTCCCTCATTTGGGCTAACATTTGAATGGTCAAGTCCACCCGTGCTAGCCCTACCGCCACATTAGATGTGGGGTAGGTCCAACGATCCTAGGCTACGGGCAGTATTGTGGGTCAGCCACGCCCATCCTATACTAGCATGCCCTAGGCTACGTGGGAGGACTCAAGACATCTCTTCACTTGTTTAGACATTAAATCCAAATAAATAGATGAACACAAGACTCAAATAAGATTTTTGATTTGTAAATGAATTGAAATGTAGGGCCTAGTGAAGGAAATCTAGCCATGGAGGAGTAGAGGACTAGACCCCGAAAGGGTAAAGTAATTTATTTGACACGTTTGAAATTTGAATTGACAGACTCATCCTAAATTTGACCTAATCGGGCCAAAGAATGGAGGTGCATTTTGGCCTTGATGGATGACTTTCCCAACCCCGTATTCTTAAAAGGAAAACACAAGTCAAACAAGGAATTATATCTGCTCGGCTGTTCACGTTTCTTCATGGATGGAAGGGACAATCTATTATCTATGTTCATTGTTGAGAGACAAGTAGAGGCCCACTGCTGTTTGGCTTAGCTCATGGCGGGTGCTCAAGTATTGGCAGTACATCCGTAGGATTTTCAGATCATAGAAAGACCCCTTACCCACTTTCTACCTAGCTTTCCCTCTAAAGCCAAGGATGCAACAATGGACGGTTCTTATAATCTCTCCAAATTTCTCTATTCCCATTTCTATTTATCAGTTTCTGCAGATGCTTCGTTCACACACACAACTAAAAACTAGGGAAATAAAAAAACGAAGAAAAGGTGTTAACTATGAAGACCAACCATATTATGATCGAAGGATTGAAATGTGCTATAAAAATCATTTTTAGAGAAAATGTCATGAACCACATTGGAATCATGAATAGAATCATAGGATAGTTGACAGGGATGGAGAATGCAAGAAATGACAAACATCATATAACACATTAGAGAACACCATTGGTGGTCATGATCAAGAAAAAGGAAAGACGATCGAGCATCCCTGATAAGCCTTATAATCAAACAGCAACAATTTTCCTAAGAAAACTAAACCGAAGAGCAATTATTGCTTATAGATGGAAGAAATCTCTAAATGAATCGAACAGCCCATGCATAATGGGCCATTGATCTACCAACAAACTTCTAACACAAATCAAGCGAAGGAAAGAAAGAGAGGTTGTAGAGCAACAAAAAAAAAGAAAAGAAGGAAATAGCAGAGACTTACCTTGGCTTCCAGAAATGGTGGGTCGACTCAAGCTTGAAAGCTGCCACTACTTCTCAGAAACTAAGAGCGGATTAGCAGAGTCATGGACGGCGGATGAAGACCCTCCCAAGTATCGCAATTTCTTGGCCTTCACTTCTTTGTAACCGCTGGAGAAGAAACTGGTTTCTGCCCCTTTTCTTTTCTAAAAACCCTCCTCTCCAAGTCTGAAACCTAAACTCCAAGGAAATCTCTCCCTCTTCGCTATCTCAGATTCTCAAACACAAGAACAGAATTCGAACCCCCTCCTCTCTTACACTTCTCTCCTCTTTATGTCTTTTCTCTCCTCCTTGAAACCTCCTTTTCTTTCAACTTGGAACGATCCAACGAAAGCTCCCACTGTAACCGTTTTTTTCCGTTATGCCAACTCAGCTCCTTGGTCCCCCCCCCCCCTCCCCCCTCCCCTCTTCAAGAATCCGAGAGAGAGAGCTGATCGTCCTCTCTTCTTCTTTCTTCGTTTCTCCTCATCTTATTCTGCCCTTCCCCTCCTTTCTTTTCTCTTCCCTTCTCCGATTTTCTTCTCTTCTATTTTCATTTCCTTTTTCTTCTTTTCCCTTTTTGTCCTTCGTTTTCTTTTCTTTTCTTTTTGCTGTCCTTTCTTCCCTGCTCAACGTGAGAGAGAGCTCACTTATTATTATTTTTTTTTGCTTTTTTTATCTTTTATTATTTTTTCTCTTGTTTTCATTGATTTATTTATTTATTTATTTTGGTTATTGGTGGGCCCTCTTTCCTTCCATGCAGGATCAGAAGTGGGACCCGCACTTCGTTGTTGCAAGTTATTGTATTTTGAAATGGGTTGAGACACGCCAAAATTTGGTGTCTACACCTGCACTGGCTCATTTACTAACTGGTCAATCCAATTTAATGCTTTAACCAGTAGATCCCAATTAGACCTGTTGATGTGGGACATATTTTGACACTAGCTCCGCTATTGTAGGGTTTGGGAGGATAACTGTATGCAATCTACTTCACAAGAGAGACTGTTTCCAAGTTTCGAAATTATGACCAATATATATGTTGAAATAGTGCAACTTAACCATTGCAATGATGGCACCCCCAATGTATATGATAAAACTGGTTGCATGCCAATCCCAATGGTAAAGTTTCAGTTTAGAAGAGGCGTCACACGTTGGCCGTGTAGAAATGCAACCCTAAAATAATGTAGAAGATAATGGAAAAACAAGAACAAACAATGCACACAGATTTACAAGGTTCGGGAAGATTGCCTACGCCCCTGGTGAGATGAGATCCTGCTTCACTATCAATGGAAAATAGGGACCGCTGCCCTGCCTGTTGAGGCGTTGTATCAATACTCCCTGGGTTAAACTCTGACGAAATACAAGACATCATACACCAACAGACCGGCTTCACCCTCCCCTACAACCCTACCTTGCCATTCTCTTGCTACTCCAGCCTGCAAATTTGGGACTAAGCCTGCCTTCTCCTGTATGCCCCAATCATCCCAAATTTCTATTTTGTGTTCCATTTTTTCCTTGAAATTTCAAATAAAATAAAAAACATCGTTTATATTGTGTAAGACAAATTAAGTGATACAAGAGTCATTTTAAAAGCTCTTTCCGAGCAGAGGTAAGGGTCTATGTTGGATTTATGGACTTAATTAACTATTCGGGTTGACTGAATGGGTGAGAGTCAAGTTACATGAATCGGTTTGGTCCATTCTCAAATTTAGGGATATGCTAGTCCAATCCATTGTGGTTTAGGGTTTTGGGTGCAAATTAGTATTATAAATACTAGGTTTTGGGTCCTAACAACCATTATTCACTTTTTCCTACTTTACCACAAAAGTGAGAGAACTTATGAGGTCTAAGGAGCTATAGAAGATCTATAACCAAGAGAGGGAAACTGTGAAGAACAGCGTCGATCATCTTCAGCATACTAGGTGCAAGGTATAAATCGATCATTTTTGTTTTGATTCGAATTCGTGTTCTAGTTGTCTTTTTGGAAACCTATTAGGGTATGTTGTGAAATCCTAAACAGTCTAGTCTAACAGTTTGTGCCTTCGGAGGAAATATTTTGGTTATTTATTTATTTACCTTTTTAAAATTTCGTAACTAATGACTATTTTTTTGTCCTTGACATCGGTTATTTATTTATTTATTTATTTATTTTAATTTTGTAACTGATGACCAAGTTTCTATGTCTATTTTTCCTCCCTCGAACAAGGGTATGAATGTATTTTCATATAGGGAGGAAAAATAGACACATAGGAGCACTAGCATAGGCCGCACTCCCAAGCAAAATTCTTTTTCCCTTCTTTATATCTTGCCTGTCATGAATTGTGAATTATTTAGATGCCTTTCCATGAAATAATAATGGATTGGACTACAACACAACAAAATTCATCATTCAAACAGCTCTTCATGAAATGATAATGAGTTGTGCTACTGCTCAACAGAATTCACGAGGTTTGATTGCATAAAATAAAATGGGACGATGTGACTAAACGACTTTAGGGGTGTGAAAGAGTCATATATAATATCTGTTATGCTATCAAATGTGGTGTCCATTGTTAATCAGCTTTTCTTTTTCCGTAACAATTCATCCCAAGGTGCTTTCAGGGTGCTTTTGTCATTCAACCCAAATGTATGTTGTTAAAATAATGGAAAATTGTTATGATGATGAGACTTCAAATGATAAAAATAGGATATTGGAGGAAGTCAAAATTTATTTTGTAAGTCTATTTTATTTTATATTTTTTTAGATTACATTTATTTCCTTTAATCCTATTAGGTTCCATTTCAAATATAGGATTTTACAAGAAAAAAAAAAGGATTTTTACAAAGAAAATAATATAACTTAATAAATTGCAATGTAGTTTAATATCACATGATGGTAACATTGATTCCATTTTTTGTAGGTTCAGTGGTCGATTTTGAATATAAATTCTTTAAAAACTCCAATCTCTTAATATATATATATATATATATATATATATATTGCAAGTATATGTGAAATAAAGTGTGGTCTTCATATTTTTGACGTGTTCTCCTTTTTTGAAATGAATTAATTTTTTCGTTACCAAAAATACCCATGTAATAGCTAACCAAAAGTTTTCATTGCCTCCCCAAACAGGGTGGAGTTACATAATGAGACATAAGACAAAGCATCATACCCTTGGCTCTGATGATTAATGATAACTCTAAGGATGGCATGTCCTTGTTTACAGATCAACATTCAATTTTGGGATAGTTTACTATTATAGTGATGATACATGAATTAGGGTTAATGTGGCAGAGAAGAGAAATATCAAATAATTGAATATGAGATAAATAAATGAAATATTACTATGAAAATTTTCAAATAGGTTTCCATTGGGAGCATACTCAAACATCATCGTCCTAAGGAATGTTTATCTTCCTCAGAATAGCCAACATCATTATCCTAAGAAAAGGTTTTACCTTTCTCACAATAAAAACTTTTCTCACAATAGCAAAGAAGATTGACAAATTTCTTGAGGTTCAAAAGTGACAATGTAACTTCCTCACAAGAACTCACAAAGTTCAAGACAATTGACAAAGTTCTTAGTCAGTCTATCAAGTTCAAGCTGAAACTGGGATAACATGCCAGGGTACTCCTTCCAAACCAGCAACAACTGCTTATGTTGAGATATGAGAACAAGAAACTATTGTAGAGACTGCATCTCAGTACAAAGACAAATTGCCTATGTCTGATCATGGGGCTAGATATTCCAAGATGGTGTGGCCTCTAAACACAGAGACAAGGAGGGAAGAAATAACAGTTGGTATAAGCTATGAATGAGTTATAATTGGGCTCTAATACTATTACTATGTTTTGATATATTATATAGGTTGGGGTAGAACTTGCAACTTCACCATGGTATAGGTACAAACTGTACAATGGATGAAAATCCAAAACCCGATTGAAGGAATGGATGCAGATAAAGGAGAATTACCACCTAGATCAGGGTTTAGGATTTGCATGTAGTTATCTCTCCTCTTGGGGAAAGAAATGAATCTAATGGATAAAGCAAAAGTCTGCCCTAGATGTCTGTGATGTTAAAAATATTTCTTTTATTTATTTATAAAATGATAGAAAAATTATATCATTTCAAATTGTTTTGACATATATAAGTTTTTTGGTGAATTATTTAATGTATTTTTGTAATGGTAAAGAAGTGAGGAAGAAGAAATAAGGCAATGATCCAATTTATTTGACTCACTTCAAAATTGTATGACCAATGCCCATTGGCATGAACCGTGTGCAGATGTAAAATGATTTTCTTATTTCTTTATAAAATGAAATAATAATAGGTTGTGCGCACAACAAAAAATTCATTGTCCCATCCCTCCTCAAATGGGTTGTGCCACATCCCAACAGAATTCAAAGGTCATGAGGCTTGAATGCTTCATTGCATAAAAACAGAATGAGGCAATGTGACTAAACGACTTTGGGGTCTGAGGAAAGATATATCATTAACATCGCATCATTAATTGGCTATATTTCATAATAATTCATCCTTCTCTCAACCCAAATATGTTAGAATAATGGTGATGAAACTTCAAATGACAACAATAAGTTACTGGAGGAAATCAAAATTTATTTCGTAAGTGTTATTAATCATATACTTCGAATATGGGTTTATTACAAAGATAATGAACTAACTTAATGGACTTCACTGTAGTTTGATATCACATGATGGTAAAATTCACACCATTGTGTTAGGTTCATAACAATTTTTAGCAATTTGTAATTCTTATCGAACAAATCATGAATTTGGTTGTTTAATATCAGCGTAATAGCTGACCGTCATATCTCGGCAATGTTAGGTCAACAAGCTGCTAGGAAAGAACAAATTGGGAGAAGGCCTACTCACTTAACTCAAAAACCTCCTAAAAGATTCAGATCAGCAGAAGACATGAGCTACTAGGAGATTTGACCATAGTGATATAAGCATTGGTACATAAACAAATACTTGTTCAAAATTACAACTAATTTCATTTATTTTCCTTAGATACCAGCGATTATAAATTTTGATGTCGAAAGTCAGATTTTAAAGTTATACATTAATGAACTGAGCGTCCAAAGTTTGTAAATGTAAAAAACTTAATTTCCTTTTCTCCTTGTTAACAGCATGGTATTGAAGATGTTGCAATATATGTCAGGATGCCTCCATTTTTTTTCCTAGAAGGTCCTTTATTTTAAAAATTAAAAAATTATCATATGAACATAATTGAATAGCTGAAAACAACTATACTAGAGATCAGACAACTTGATCAAACCTTCCCCACCTTCAATAAGCCAAGTAGGGATGCCTCCATTAATTTATAGATTTCTAATCCGTTTTACTAGCATCTTAAAATCTTATTGTTTTTAAAATCCTAAGCTTAAAAACTATATTTTCCCAACTGGTTTCAGTCCACATAGATTTTTTTAATCACAGTTGTTCTACCCAACTCTTGTGGCATTAAAACCCATCAGAATATTCTTTACCAACACTCTGATTTAATCACTCAAAAAAAAAAAAAAAACACTACTCCCCAGAACCTAGAAAAATATTATTGCCGAAAGGAGAGCCAACCTCATGTCTTAACTTAGAAAAGTTCTGTTTTTTGTTGATTTTTTAATACTTTGTTTCCACAATTAATCCACCATAACAAGATGTCATGTTAACCGAGGTGCCTTGTCTCCATTACATATGTGCAATAGATGAAAACGTTAGTTAGTTATGATCCAACATAAAGAGAAATAATGCTAGTTTTCTCTGAGGGTGTCAATTGATCAACCCAGTTGGTTTTGGTCAATATCAATCAGTTCCACCAATTTAAGGGTCATACCTATATCAATTATTTAGTTAATTGGGTCTCATAGGCCAAGCATGGACACATTCTATTAGTTAATTTGGTCCATAATTGGGCTCATGTTAATCAACTAATACTATGGCCGTAAAAAGGCTAAATGGCATAAAACTGGCTATACTCTGGCCATAAATGGGCTGATCGGGCTTTCAATTGGCGGTTGGAGGTGCTAGTCGGGTATCCATCGGACCTCAATCGAACACTGAAAATGATCAATCCATAATCGGGTTACACCATTAAGGTTCTATATGGCAACATTCTAAAAAATCAATTCTGGTATTTTTTTTTCATTTTTTTTGAATTGAAATAGGGTGAAAGTTGTATAGTATGTCTGATTCATTTTTCAATTTTTTTGAAATGAACCGGATACTTTTCAGACTCTAGAGCCCTTTTTTTTGACATAAGGTTTTGTTGCTTTTCAATTTTAGAATCAATTCTGAGCAAAAGGTGCAGAAATGAATGTCTCACTTAAGTGAATAGGGTATTTATGGAATTAGACATCGAAACATAACAATCAAAGCTAAAGAGAACTTCCTGGAGTAACGAGAACTTCCTGGAGTAATGGTCTTTCCGGTAGATGTTCGAGATGTTCGGAGCCGAGATCTTGCAGCACTTCTTGACGAGCTCTTCTCCTTCCAACACCTTCTTTTCGAATTTCTCGAGACCCTTCCGCTTCTGATCAGTCAACTCTAAAACTAGTTGCTTCCCATTTTTTAAAAGTGGAACCAATTGTTCTAGAGTGTTAGATCAAACACCAAGAAATATGAAAAATAAATAGACCAAAGATCCACATGACACAGAGATTTAACGAGATTCACACACCAGGGTGGTGTGCTACGTCCTCGGGCAAAAAAGAAGATGTTTCACTATGCAGAAGAAAGATTATACTCAAGCAGTGACAAGAAAACTCGCCCTGAAGCCCTAGCTTGACAAAACCCCTAAAATACAATGACCTTTCTCAACATGGCAGCAATACATTATATACTCCAAGTCACGGGTCGACCCATCAGGTCACAGTCGATCCGATCGAACCCGCACCTCCATACGAGATCAGTGATGGACTATTGATCTAACCCCTCTGCTTCCATCATAGATCTCAGAAAACTTCCCATTCAGATCACCACAAAAAATATGTCAAATCAAATCAATCTTCAAAACGGGTCAAGAATTCGAGTCAAACTTAATAAAGAGTATTTTAGAGCAACGTCTTCCCTGAAACTGACGATTTAATACGTCGCATCTAATATTGTTGGTAATGTCTAGTTACCTACGATTTGACTCCGCCATCTGCTATTTGCTCTCTTTCACAGACTCTTCAAGTCCGTCCAAGGTAGATAGTTTCTTAGAGAGAGATACTATCTACTACAATATAGGCTTCCGGAAGAAAAGGAAAGCTTCTGAAGAAAAAGGAAAATGAGAAAAAGGAGGAACCATACTACACCTTTTCCCATTGATTAATTAATTAGTGAAGGGGAAAGTTGGAGGAGGTGTTATGTGCCGTTCAAATTTCATTGATGTTGGCGAAAACCCAAACATATCTAACAATTGACTGACTTTAATAGACTTTATGTGCTGCTCTCTGAAGTTGTTGGAAAACCCAAATACTTGCAGCAAATTCTTCAAACCATGTGCGAAACCCTAGTTCTTGAAACCTTATCCAAAATGGAGTGTTGGGTTGGTCATGGTTTTAGATCAAAATTTGAAAATTCTTCAATTTTATTGTTTTGGATTATTCTTCAACACTAGAAATATGTAGTCTATTAGAGGAGACAAGCTAAATTGAATAGATAGAAATAAGGCTAACATGCATGCTTGTTCTTTTGAGCTTCCATGGTTGAAGGGAAAGGAGATGGTCTTGGCACTGGGACAGCAGGTATGACTGAAGCATCTCTGAAACTTGAGTGGGATCTTATTTTCTGAATTTAGATATCATTGTACTATGTAGCACTTGCTTGACCTTGTTGAAAACATTAAAATGTAAGAATATATTATAGGATCGATATGATGGATCAATGAATTAAAAAACAATAATACAATCATGAATCTAATTAACACATTCCCGGATCCATATCGTATTGGGAAGATTTCACAAGCTTTGTCTTTTTCTTTGTGTTCAATCTTCTCCCTAAGCTTTCTTTCCTTGTTAGTCTTGTCTGCTCCCCTCTCTATGTAAATTGTCAAATTGATAACAACTAATGGGTGTTGCTTCCTTTATATAGATGAGGAGCAGGAACTAACCCTGAAATAGAATACAAGTGGAACTCTCCCATAATAGGACCCAATGGTAAGAAGTCCACTAGTCTTTACACTTTAAAGCGGTTAATTGAAAACCTAAATTCCCATTAGGGGATCAATCCTGAACCAATCTTCGTTCAACCCAACATGCTGATCAACACCCAAACACTAATCCGATCCTACACAATAATTGGTATTAGCCCATACATAGAAAAGCATTAGATGGGATAGTTTGAATTAGTTGGAACTCATGGCCCTTTTGATGTATGGTTGAGTTGTAGTCGGGATTATTGTGTGGGTGGGGAATTCATTTGATTTGTACCTATTTTCAATGATCAAGAATCTTAGCAATTCATGAGAACCACGATTATGTGATTCATTCTAGTAAGACTTGAAATGTTGAACTATTGAATTCATTATTTCCTATGGTGTAAGTGGTATTTTACGTAATTATTTATTTCACAATAGAAATGATTCTATCGAGTGTGAATCATACATATTTCTATTTCTTTCTAGTTACAGAAACTATTTTTTTTTTTCAACATTGTCATACAACATTTAAGGTACAGAATCAGTACTCCAAAAACATAGAAATACAAAAAACTATGCTAGACCCAAAATCAGTTTTTTAAAACAGAAATGTTACATTACAGAGCCTAAGTAATTCCACCATATTATAATTCCGATATGCAAGAGATTTCTCAATTGCTAAGGGACATGGGAGGTTATAGATGATGTACACGATCACACCAGATTTCCAATATCTTTCGTTTGGCACAGTCGGCAAATCTGAATGGTTTCTATAATTTAATATCCAAGGCAGTATTGCAACACAGACGGAAGCTTAACTTAAATATCGCATCAAACTGACTAGTGACTGGAGAGATATAAGGAAACAAATTAGACAGATCCAGAGTCCGAATCTCAAAAGAAAGCACACAATTGGGACCCATTGAGGGGCAAAGAGGGGGCCAAGAGAGTTAGCCACACTTATTACATTCTCCTACCATATTTTAGTATATTAGATAGGGTGGGGTGTAGGGAGGTATAAACTGGCAACCTACCCCTGGTGTAGGTACAATGGATGAAAATTCGAAATACACTCAAAGGAATGGAGGAGTATATCAAAGTTTAAGACTCATAAATTCTCTCCCTTCTAGGGAAGGAAATGCACCTAATGGATAAGTGTGAGGTTATACTAGGGGAAGGTGTTAGGCACCTCTAGAATTCCCGGTTGAAATCAGTCTTGTTATACCAAACTCTTGTCCTATACTTGTTGTTTTATTCATGTTAGGCATCTAATTAATCTAATTTGGAAGATTTAGCTTATCTTGACCCTTATGCTAGTGTAGGAATCTATGAAAGTGCGCATAGAAGTATCAACAACGGTGAAATTTCAAGTTTTCATGAAGGGTAAAACAGTCATTTCACCCCCTCCATGTTTGGGTGCAGAGGCCATGTTGCTTTTTATGCTTATTTTTCCTTAAACTAATTAGAATTAATGTCACAATCCTAATTACTAACCCAAGGTTAGATATTTAAGTACATTATGAACCTTAATTGGTTTGGTTAACACATTTTACCTAATTTAAAAACCTAACTCCAAGGTCAAATTTGTAAGAAAAAAAATTAAACTACCTAAACTAGGTTTATTTAAAGGAAAAAAAACGTAAAAACATCCAACTTAATGCAAGATAAATGCATGATACTACATTTGAATTTTAAAATTGGCTAACACATGATTTAATGAAGTTAAACAAATTGAAAGGAAATAATAAAAATATTCACAAAAAGTAATCTGTGAATTTACCAAAATGCGTCTAATAAAAAAAAAAATTGTAAAAATGATTTGAAATTTCAAAAAATGAATGAAATAATCCTAATTTATCATTGATATGTATAAAGAATAGCAAGTGAAACACCTATTTAGTTCCTCAAGTACATAATGTGGTATAAAAGACCAAATATCCCCAAGGGGTGAAAATGGTTAAAAAGATCACTAAACTACCCTAAATGCATGAGAACGAGTTTGAGATACCTAACTTAAAAGTCTGCATGAATGAAATCAATTTCATGATATGATATGCCAAAAATGGTAAAATGACCAAATTATCCCTAAGTGGCAAAAATGACCATTCATGCGAAATGGACCTTAACTACATATTCATGCACATGGAAATTTTGAAAAAATATTTTAATCATAATTATATGCACTAAAAATAATTAAGAGAGAGTTCATGATTTTTTATAAAATAAAAAAACATCATAGTACAATTTCCATCATTTTCTAATGATTATCATCATAAATCCCAATCAAATAAATATACATATAATAATTAAACAAAGATTTTTTTAATAAAGTTCATAAAAATATGCACAATGATTTTTTTTTTTTTTTTGTGAAATATTGTTTTGAATCATTCGTACCATAATGAGATTTACATTCTAAACATGCTATTTTTCATATTTCCTAAATATGAAAAATAGGAATATGCATATAATAATTAAACAAAAGATTACATAATATAGCCTAAAACATTGGTATATGGCTAATATATTATCAAATATGGTGAGACAAGAAAATATGATTTTAAAATATTTTTTAAACATTTTTTGATTTAAAATGACCAAAACACCTCTAAAGGGTGAAATTACACTATTTGGTGTTTTATTATGTTGCTATATCATTTTTCGTAAGGCAAAAAAGACTGGTTACAAATTCTGTTCGTAAGAAGGTTACAAAACATACGTACCCTTAATTAAAACGATTTAGTTATCCAAAGTATATTTGCAAAATTTCAGTAAATACACACTAGTAAATACTTGTGTATCTACTAGTGTGTGTGTATATATATATATATATATATATATAAGAAATTAAAATCCCAAGAATGTTTAAAGAACCTAGCACCAAATCCATCAGGCCCTGAGCTTTAAAATCCTTCATTGCAAA
>NC_056563.1:441983-480249 GCF_013358625.1 Macadamia integrifolia | reverse complement strand
TATAAAATGAAATAGTAATAGGTTGTGATATAGGCCTATGCCACAATAAAATTCATTATCCAGACATCTCTTCAAATGGGTTGCGCCACAGCCCAACAGAATTCAAGGGTCATGAGGCTTGAATGCATCATTGCATAAAAACAGAATGGCGCAGTATGAGTAACCGACTTTGGGATGTGAAAAAATATATTGAATTAAGGTGTTAATTTTTGGATATAAGTCATCCCAAGGAGCTTTTCTCTCTCAAATCAAATATGTTAGAAAAATAGTGATGGAACTTTTTCTTTTTATAGGAAATGGGGATGGAACTTGAACATTAAGATATTGGAGGAAGTCAAAATTTATTTGGTAAGTATTATTTATCATATACTTATGATATACTTCGAATATGGGTTTTACAAAGAAAATGTTCTAACTTAATAGACTTCATTGCAATTTGATATCAGGTAAACTTCACTCCATTTTTGTAGGTTTGTCTTACGATTTAGTCACCTTCCTTTCTTTTATGTGTTTCAAGATTTTTTCTTTTTGGGATGAATTGATTTTTGGCAATGGATAATTCTTACCGATCAAATAATAAATTTGGATTTTTAATATGGACATCAATAAACTTGGATTTTTAATATAAACTTAATAGCTAACAATTGTATTTTGGCAATGCTAGGGCAACATGCTCCCAAGAAAAAACAAATTGGGGAAGCACTGACCATTCAAATAAAAAATTTCAGCAGAAATTCTTATCAGGTCAGTACTTGATTTGACCCTCGTGGACCTAGAAGAAAGAGATACTAGTTTCATGTCTTTGCCTGGTGGAGGAGGAGAGAAATGTCTTTGCCGAGTAGGAGAGAAATAAGCACAACCACATAAACATATACTCCTTCAAAGTTATTATTAAGTTCATTTCTTTTCCTTAGATAACATCATTTCACCTATGGACTTTTTCCTTGGAAGTGAGTGATTATAAATTTTAATCTGAAATTGAGATTATAAAGTTATACATTAATGGAGTGAGTGTCCAAAGTTTGAAAATGTAAAAGCTCATCTTGTTAATTCCCTTTTCTTTTTGTTTCTTACTCTCCATATTATAAACATATTCTCTGTCACACAAGAAGCCATATTTTCTTTCTTTTCTTTATAATTTGTAGAAATCTAATCCTTTTCATCAGCATCTTAAAATCTTATTGTTTCTGAAACACTAACATTAAAAACCATATTTTCTTAACCAATTTCAGTCCACATAGAATTTTGTAATCACACTTGTTTTACCCAACTTGTGGCATTAAAACCCATCAGAATATTCTTACCAACCTTTTTTAAGAAGGTTCTATTAGCCGAGCGGGAAGAGTAGGGGGAAAGTTAGGCACAAACTCCCATCAGCAGTAAGTGAAGGCAGTCGGTAGCCCATAGATGATCGAAGCCCGAAAACAAAGGATTCTTAGACTGCATACGATGATGCTTTCGAGCAAGACTTGCGTCTTCCCTTTCCTTTCCCAATGAGTGAACAAGATGAATGGTAGGGTCAGAAAGGGCAGTTCAACGAGTCAGTCAGTGGAAAGGCGAACTTTGGTCGATCAACACTTCAAAAAAAAACTTATTTTTTTGTCTCACGATATCGCCCCAATCTTCCTCCCACACTGTAAAGGAAGACGAAAAGAAGAACTTGAATGACCAAGGAAACCGACTTTAATCATTCCATATATATATATATATATATATATATTGCCAAAAGGAGAGCCAACCTCATGTTTTAACAACGAAAAGTGCAGGTTTTTTTTTATTTTTTAATATTGTCTCTACTATAAATCCACCATAAAGAGATTTAATGTTAAACAAGGTGCCCTGTCTCCATTACTTATGTGCAATAGATGAAAGCGTTAGTTACTTAGTTATGATACAGAGATGCCATGCTATTTTTCTCCAAGGGTGACAATCAATCAGCTCAGTTGATTTCGTCGATATTAATCGGTTTCACCAATTTAAAATCATACTTATATTAATTATATTTAATTAATTGAATTTCATAGACCAAGTATGAATACGTTTTTATTTGATTAGTTTCATACTAATCATAATTGAACTCATGTTAATCAACTTATAATATGGCCGTAAAAAGGCTAAATTGTATAAAATTGGCTATACTCGGGCCATAAACGGGCTATCGGGTCTAAAATTGGTATGATGGGGCTTTAAAATGGGGTTGGCGATGCCAGTCAGGCATCCATGGGACTACAACTGAACACTGAAATGACCGATCCATAATCGGGCTATGCCCGGTGCTAAGCCATTAAGTAACCGGATAGGCCTGCATGTTGGGCTTACCGGTGTCGTCCAAAATTTGACACACCCGTTGGTTCAGGTCAGGACTACTGATGTGTGTCATCTTTCAACAGCCATAGTTTATATGATAAATGATCGCATGTAAATCCCATAGGTCATGTTTCAGTTTAGACTGAAGTGCCTTAAAATTGAGTTTACCTCAGAGCTAGATAAAATTCCATTTAGCACATGATTAGATAGTAGAACTGAAACTACATTCTTGTTCGACTCCCACCAGGAAATTCTATATTATTTTTTAGGGATTTTCTTTAGGAGAATATTCTAGATTCTTCGGCAATTGCATTGTTACGATAATATATTGTCTGTGGTTATAGTTTAGCCTGTAATTATCCTAATTAATCTTTGAATAGGATATAATGGTCATTTTAACTTTTTAATATTGACTGACAGTAAAGGGTCTGAGTCTAATTTGGTGAAACAAATAGGTGTTCTTATAATAGTGGCATTCTCTAGGGGTTGATGCTATAAATTTCCTTTTTTTTTTTTTTTTGTTTATGATCGTTGATCCATACTTGAGGCAAACCAATGTATAATGGTTCTAGAATGACATTTAGGGCGTACCAAATAGGTGGACTCAAGTATGCCTGATGGAATCGTTAAAGATTTGATATTTCTAAACTCTGTCTATAACTCACTAGAGGCTCGGGAAACGAAGAGAAGATATGTATGAATAAGATATCTAGCAATAAGTAAACCTTATATGGTGATACCAAACTTGCTACAGTTGGCGTGCAAATTGATGCACAAGTACAAAGGCCCGCACAACTCAAAACTTAGTCAATCTTGGATTGCATGTGATGGTTCTTGGTTCATGACCCACATAAACGTGCTTGGACATTAGACTGTTCAAATGGGATCACACCATGCTTGATCTTCATATGTGGAACCAATGAAAAATGCACTACAGAATTGAGTGACACACACTTCATTGCCCTTATTAAACCGGACAATCTATATGGAATGGGTCATTTTGGGTTGGTCTTCAAACCCCATTTAGTGATTACCTACTATGAGACTAATATCAGAGGGTCGACATAACCAATATAGGTGTTATCATCTTCAAAGGGATCAATCTCATGAACAAAAAAATGTTTTCCATCTAGATTTCCTTTCAGATAGTCAGTAGCCTATGCTGGTACAGAAAGCTCTATGCTTAGTTGATACAGCCAAATTGATTGCCCAGTAGGGTAAGGACACGCGTCGCCCACCTGGACACGTGTCACCCACCTGATAGAGGTTGCAAGGACTCTACCACGTCAACCGCGTGAAGAGAATATTCCCCACGAAGGGGATAGGACGTATCCGAGTAGGACTCTAAAAGAAAAGGAGGTGGACCCGAGGAGGACTCCTCCAAGGAAAGGGGAAACCCTAAACCCTAAGAGCTATATAAGAGGGGCTGAGAGGAAGGAAGAAGGTAAGCATCAAAACCCACACCATTACTCCTGTAAAAAACCTGTGCGGCCAATCTCTAACTTGAGCATCAGAGGACTAACCCCGGACAAAGCTCCGGGCCTCTGCCGTCTATGCTTATGCAGGATCAGCTCATACGGATTTTCAGTAGCAACAAATTGGCGCCGTCTGTGGGAATGACAGTAATGGTGGGGAGAACCTACAATCGTAAGAAGATAAGAGCAGCATCGAACATGAACGTGGGGGAGGAGGAACCTTCAGGAGGGCTCCCTCCCTCGACAGAAATTGGACGAGAAAGGGGGAATGATGATCGGGAAGGTTCCGTGAGGTACCAGCGTTCGGCCGGATATTTGGTGTACAGAGATAGTAATCCTCCGCCCCCTCCTAGAGCGCAGGAATATGTGACAAGGGAGCAGTTTGAAGCCCTCCAGGACAAATATAATTGAATGGCCGAGGCAATGAAGGAGGTCTCCAAAGCTATCTCTCAGAAGACCGGTGAAGCACCACGAGGCCCCCATATCTAGCCCGAGAGAGCTCGAGACGAGGACCAGAGCAGTACAGGATCGATAAGGTCCGGTCATAATTTTCAAAACCGAGCAATGAGGGAAAGTCCCGCACCCAAGGGAAGGACGTAATGTGCCACCGGAGACTGACATGGAGAACCACGCTAAGAAGACGAACAGAGACATGAGGACTCGGGGTTAAAGCAGATGATCCTGGACCTGAAAGATGAGATCAAGAAGGTGGCAGAAAATCAGATGGGAGCTCGTGAGCCAGACCTCACTAATGACACGGCTCTAGCTGGTAAGGTCATGAGGGACCCGCTCCCGATCAGCTTTCGCCTACCAAAATATGACACTTACGACGGGTCTGGGGACCCCGTCGATCATCTGGAAGGCTTCAAGGTCGCTATGTAGTTCCATCGAGTCTCGGAAAACATTATGTGTCGCGCCCTGCCATTGACGTTCAGAAGAGCGGCAAGGCTATGGTACAACCGTCTGCCGACGAAGTCAATCCACAGCTTCAGTGATCTAAGTTACTTCTTCGTGAAGGGATTCTCCAGTAGCCAACCCCTTCAGAAGACTACGTTGAACTTGACCAACGTCAAGCAACATGAAGAAGAATCACTGTGGAACTACATGAAGCGCTTCCAACTAGAGAAGATCACGATCAGAGGTCTAGACCCGAAAGAAGAGTTCACAGCCCTGCTGGGAGGCGTCAAGGACAAGGAGCTGAAAGGGTCTTTGGAGAAGCATACACTGAAGAACCTAGCCGAGTTGAGAGCTCGGTGCGATAAGTACATCTAGATGAAAGAAAACCTTCAAGCCGATGAAGAAGCTAAAAGGAAGACGGGAAGGAAAAGGATCTCAAGGGGCGACGACAAATCCTCCGAAGAAGGCAAAAGATGAAAGTCTGAGCGCGGTCGGGCACCTAGTCCACCAAGGAAGTTTGAGAAATACGCACCACTGAACTGGAGATGAACAGATGTACTGATGCAGATAAAGGACTCCCCGGATGCCAGAGCCATGAAGTGGTCAAGGAAGATGGGACGACACCCCGAGAGACGCAATATGGATAGATATTGCCACTTCCACAAGGACCACAACCACGACACTGAAGATTGTTGGCACCTCAAGGGGAAAATAGAAGGAATGATCCGAAGAGGATATCTAGGCCGATTTGTGGATTGCGAAAAGGAGGATGCCCAAGAAGGTAATGACAGTAGGGACAACCGTCGAAGAGATGGAAGAGGCCGCTATGAAAGAAGGGGGCTTGCCCGCAGAGGAAATCAGAAACGACGAAGGGACCGGACACCTGAGGAAGTTGACCATCGCCTCCGGGATGAGAATAAGAGCCCAACTAGAGTTATAGCGACCATCTGTGGAGGCCTAGCCGCTGGAGAAAGTTCAGTCTCGGCCAGAAAAGCAAAAGCCTATGTGAGAAGCGTACATGTGGCTGAATGGTCGAGCAAGAAGGCGAGGACGGGGACGGTGATTTCCTTCTCAGACGACGATCTGGAAGGAGTGCACACTCCGCACGATGATGCCCTGGTAGTCACCATGACCATAGCGGATTGCAGGGTGAAGAGGATCTTAGTGGATAACGGCAGTTCAGCTGATATCATGTTCCTTGAGGCTTTCTAGAAGATGGGCTTGGACGAGGGAAAGTTGAAGAAAGTCGAACACCCGTTGCAGGGATTCTCCGACGTCCCAGTAAAAGTGGAAGGATCGATTGAGTTGCCAGTAAGAGCCAGCACCGGAGATCGCCAAGTAACAGTCATGATCAACTTTTTGGTAGTAGGCATTACCTCGGCATACAACGCCATCCTAGGGAGGGTTGGTTTGAACCTACTAAAGGCTGTCGTCTCCACACCCCATCTCAAGATGAAATTCCTAACCAAGAACGGTGTCGGGGAATGTCGAGGCGATCAAGAGGCATCCCAGAGGTGCTACGCCACTACCTTGTGGGGAAGAGAAAAGGTGGGCGAGGCGCTCCCGATAGAAGATCTGCACGATGACGCCAGTTATCAACGGGGGGAACCGACTGAGGATCTAGTACAAGTTGAGCTCGAAGAGGGGGATAACGCTCAAAAATTCCAGATCGGGGCTACAATGCCAAGGCAACAATGAGAAAAACTCGTCTCATTCCTCTGAAACAACTCTGACGTCTTCGTTTGGTCGGCTTCAAACATGCCTGGAATAGATCGAGAGGTAATAGAGCATCATCTGAATGTTAACCCGGCGAAGAAGCCAATGCAACAGAAGAAGAGGACTTTCGCCCCTGAAAGGCAGTAGAAAATAGATGAAGAAGTATAGAAGATGCTGAAGGCCCAGTTCATCCGCGAGATCCAATACCCGGAGTGGATATCCAACGTGGTGATGGTCCCGAAGGTAAATGGAAAGTGGAGGATCTGAATCGACTTCACCGACCTGAACAAGGCTTGCCCAAAGGACGCATACCCCCTGCCGAAAATAGACCTCCTCATTGATGCCATGGCAGGATACGAGGCACTGAGCTTCATGGATGTATACTCGGGGTACAATCAGATCAAGATGTTAGAGTTGATGTCCCAAAAACATCCTTCATGACCGAGGGAGGATTGTACTGCTATGAAGTCATGCCCTTCGGGCTAAAAATGCAGGGGCCACCTATCAAAGGTTGGTGAATAAAATCTTCAAGGGGATGATTGACAAAACCATGGAGGTGTACGTGGACGATATGCTCATAAAAAGCCTGAAGGCGGAACGACACATTCAAGACATAGAAAAGGCGTTCCAGGTGTTGAGGCGGTACGGCATGAAGCTGAACCCAGCAAAGTGTGCATTCGGAGTAGCCTCGGAAAAGTTCCTCGGCTTCATTGTCTCAGAGAGGGGAATTGAAGCCAACCCGGTGAAAATACAAGCCATTCGGGATATGAGGTCACCCCAAAATGTGAAGCAAGTCCAGGAGCTAACAGGTCGAGTCACCGCCCTAGGGCGATTCATGTCTCGGTCGGCTGACAGGTGCCTCCCCTTCTTCAAAGCCTTGAAGGGGACCAAAAAGTTCGAATGGACGGAGGAGTGCGAAAAGTCCTTTGAACAACTAAAGAAGTACCTAGCCGCACCCCCACTACTGACGAAGCCAAACATTGGGGATACCTTGTAGCTATACCTTGCTGTATCAGCAGTGGCGGTAAGCGCAGTACTGACGAAGGAAGAAGGAAGGCAACAATGGCCAATATACTACGTCAGTCGAACCCTGCTAGATGCCGAAACAAGATATAGAAAGACGGAGAAAGTGGCGTATGCCCTGGTAATAGCGGCAAGAAAGCTGAGGCCCTATTTTCAATCACATAAGGTATGCGTACTCACAGACCAGCCCCTGAAGAAGATACTGCAGTGGCCAGATATGTCCGGTCGCCTAGTAAACTGGGCCATAAAGTTGGAAGAATTTGACATCCAATACAAACCGAGAACCATAATTAAAACACAGGCCCTCGCAAACTTCATCGTCGAGACGACGCTCCCTGATGATCCCCAGGAGTTTGCCGAGGATCGAGGAGAAAAGGCTTGGGCATTGTACGTGGATGGTGCTTCCAACAGTGCAGGAAACGACACGGGAATCATATTGGTCAGCCCCGAAGGTTTCAAGATAGAATACGCCCTACGGTTCAACTTCGATGCCTCCAACAATGAAGTAGAATACGAAGCGTTAATAGACGAAATTAATCTGGCTCGGGCTTTGATGATACATGAGTTGATGGTGCATAGTGATTCACAGCTTGTGATACGATAGGTGAATGAAGACTACAAAGCCAAGGACAAAGGATGGCTAGGTACTTGAAGACAGTGCGAGAAAGAATAATAGCCTTCAAGGATTTCGAGATAAGGCAGGTGCCACAGGAAGAGAATGCTAGTGCAGACGCACTATCGCAGTTGGCCACCTCCGACTTCACTGACCTCGGATGATCGGTGTATTTTGAAGTGCTACCACAACCAAGTACCGAAAGACCCCAAGAGGTATTACCAGTAGACGAATACAATCATAGCTGGATGGATGCCATAACCGAATACTTGAAGGAAGGAACACTCCCTGAGAATAAGGACGAGCCAAGGAAGGTAAGAATGAGGTCAGCATGCTTCCTTCTGAAGGACAGGACACTTTACAAAATAGAGTTTACCGTGCCGTACCTCAAGTGCTTGAACCCCACCGATGGCGAGTACGCACTCCGAGAAGTGCATGAAGGGATATGTGGCCAACACCTGGGAGCCCCGGCCTTGGCACATAAAGTGCTAAGGCAGGGCCTGTACTGGCCGACAATGAGGAAGGACACAGAATCATTAGTCAAGAAGTGCGTCAAGTGTCAGATGTTCGCCCCTGTTCCCAGGCAGCACTCTACCTAGCTCTCATCTCTATCGAGCCCAATACCATTCGCCATGTGGGGAATCGACATCCTGGGCCCATTCTCCCTGGCTACGAGACAAAGGAAGTTTGTCGTGGTGGCGGTAGACTACTTCACAAAATGGGCAGAAGCCGAAGCACTAGCGACGATAACCGAAAAGAACGTAAGGGACTTCTTCCAGAAGGCGATAGTCTATCAATTTGGAATCCCTCGGGTTGTGGTAACTGATAATGGAACTCAGTTTGCCAACCCGACCTTCGGCTTGTTCTGTGATACCCTCTGCATTAACCACAAGAAAACTTCTGTCGGTTATCCACCGACCAATGGGCTGACAGAGGTGACCAACCATACCCTGCTTCAAGGAATAAAGAAGAGACTGGATGATGCGAAAGGGCTATGGGCAGACGAGTTGCACTACATCCTCTGGGCCTACCGCACAACAGAGAGATCCGTCACCGGAGAAACACCCTTCATTTTAACTTACGGCACTGAAGCTGTACTTCTAATGGAGATAGGGGCCGTAACCCACCGGATTCAGTACTACAATGAAGAGGAAAATGATGGAGGACTCCGAGCGAATTTAGACCTCTTGGCTGAAGTCAGGGACACCTCGCAAGAAAGGATGGCCACTTACCAACAGAGGGTTGTGAGGTACTACAACACCAAAGTTTGAAAGAACGAGTTCAGAATGGGTGACCTCGTCCTCAGAAGGGCTGAAGTATCAGACCCGAGACATCAAGGAAAGCTAGCTCCAAATTGGGAAGGTCCCTACAGAATCTCAAGGGTAATAACACCGGGGTCCTATCACCTGGAGACTACGGGGGGAGAAAGGGTACCCCGATCGTGGAACTCTGAGAACTTAAGAAAATTATATCAGTAGTGAAGTAGCAAGCACACTTGTTTTTGTAATTTTTCAAATTTTGCTCCTATGCACTTTCAAGTTGTAATTCCTCATCCTAAACTCCGAAGGATCTTATTCATGAAAAATACGAAAGCTGGTTTACGGAAATTGAGAGAAACACTCCTATTTGGTGACCTTAACTCTGACGAACGGATACAGCTGAAGGTCCTCACCTCCGTCGGGGGCTCAGGCAAAGCCGAGCCGAACTGACCGAAGGTCCTCACCTCGATTGGGGGCTCAGGCAAAGGCCGAGCCAAGCTGACCGAAAGTCCCTACCTCGGTTGAGAGCTCAGGCCAATGGCCGAGGGAACCTGACCAAAGGTCCTCAATTCGGTAGGGAGTGATGATGGCGGAAGGATCTACCCTCGGCTGGATGTTCGGACCAATACCAGAGTTTAAAAGACCCTTCATCCGGAGCTGAGGGGGAACACAACACTTGGTGAAACCCCACTTGTTCAAGATCCCTTAAAAGTCCATAGCCCTCGGACTCGGGAAACCTCTCGGATAAACCGAGAGAGCGGGACCGAGCCTCGTGCTAAAGTAGAGGCATGCAAATCCTTAGGTTGCCAACAATGGGTTTCGACCTTCTTACACCTACCTACGGGCTAAAGATCACCTTACCCGAAAGAACACGAAAAAGCGGAAGTCGAGGTATACAAAGAAAGGGAAATACATTCATTAAAAAGACCCGAAGGCCGAGATTACATGAAAAGACCCGAAGGCCGAGATTACATGAAAAGGCCCGAAGGCTCATATATAAACAAAAAAGGAGCTCAAAGGCTGAGCTAAGACCCATTGTGGCTTCAGGGACATCCATAGGATTCACGACCTAATCCTCGACATGGTGGGTCTCCCGATCGGAGCCATCATGACTGGGAGTCAGAGGCACCTCGCGTTGTGGCTGAACCTCACCTTCCTCACTACAGCCTCCGCCGTCGGTATCGGCAACCTCGGTGGCTGATGGGGCCGCCTCAATACACTCCTCTTCGAAGATGAGCCTGCTATCCTAGAAAGAGACCCCTGGGTAATGCTCAAGGACCCAGTCTCGGACCTCGATAGCACCCATTGTGAACCCAGGGGCGATGGCACGATTGATCTCTTCCCGAAAGTCCTCGGAGGATCTATACTTCTCGGCCCCTCAGGCCTCGGCCTCCTGAACCCTTGCCTTCATCTGCGCCTTCAGCTCCGCAAGCTTCCGATCGCATTCCTGGCACGTAAGGAGGAGGTCCGCTTCCAGGTGCTCCACCTTCTCGAGGAGAACCGAACGCTCATTCTCCAGGACCGACTAACTGACCCATTTGGTTTTGGGCCTACATAAGACACCGATGGTCAGAATGTTGTGATGATAAATAAACTAAGGTTAGAGTACCGAAGCTTACCCCGACCATGAAGATGCAGGCGTTAGTTATCATGGCTGCCGTCCCTTGTCGTTGAGCTTCGGCAACATCTCGGGGAAGATTGCCCTTCATTACCAGCTCACGAGCAACACGCCTAACTGACAAGGTGTCGTCTTCTTTGACCGACCACTGAGGGACAAATACAACCTCGGCCCTCATGTTCCCTACCTCGGGCTTCTGAAGTCCGCAACCGGGGAGGAGTCTCGGGCAGGCATGTTATGGCCCAGAGCAGCAAGGGCCTGGACTACCTCGGTGCTTGGTCCCTCGGCCCTGGATCTTTTCTTCGGGGGGGAGCCTAGGAGGAGGAGGGCCCCTTCTTCTTCTCTTTCCTCTTTGGCCTCTGTTGTTGCTGCGCATCCCGCGCCCCTGGCCTCCCTTATTTGGACTTGCCTCTCTACTGCGGCAGCCCTAGCCTCGGCCTTGGAGATTTGCACTGCATGAAGAAATGAAGGGGGTCAGTACAAAATACCGATGCCTGAGGGAAGTAAACTCGTGCTGGCCTAACTCACCCGGGCTAAGCCCGAATCTGAATAGGATGGTGTCGGACTTAAGGCTGTCGGACTCGACTAGAGGGCAGGTTTCTTGTCGCCTCGCCATCGCCATCGACTCCGTGTCTACCCTGAAAAAGGCAGGGGCGAAGTTCACCATCCTCAGGTCAGGGATATCCCAGACGATGCCGAAGGTCCTTCTGAGGGTAAAAGTAGTACCAGCCCGAAAGCCCCTTACAGGCCTGAAGGAGGAAGCAATTGACGAAGAGAGGGAGGGAGAGAGGCCTTTGGTGCCTAGAGAAAAGGACGACGAAGCTGAGTATCTGCCGCCATCCGTTCGGCGTCAGCTGGGTCAGACAAATCTCGTAGTGCCGAAACACTCAGGTGAAGAAAGGATGGAGGGGAAGCCGAAGGCCGACCTTAAATGCCTCCTTGTACAAGCACAGCTCTTTGGAGTTTCGATAGCTGGCTCGATTGGATGGTCTGGGCAGCCGGAGCTCGAAAGCATCTAAGATACCAAAGGAGGCCCTCAGTTCCTCTAGTTCTGGCTCATCCATGGTGGAAACGATGTGGAGAGCCTCCTCCTCTAAGGGGTCCTGGGTCTGGGTTTGGGAATCAAGCATCCTCTCCATAAATCCTGTATTGTTTGAGCCACCCTCGGACCCAGACGGCGAGGCCGCAGACGATGAGTCACGGGCAGAGGGAAAATCGGTGGAGTCCGAGGACATCCCTCGGACCTCCCCTGGACTTCGACGCCTACTGCTAAACCTTGTCCTCTCGGAGGACGACGGACTGTAGCCCGACGAACAAGACATTGAACTTACTTTCAAAGTGTTGCTAAACTAAAAGAAAGCCAAGACCGAGGGTACGCTCTCCGAAAGGAACACCGAGACCGAAGGAAGGCTCTTCGAGGGAAAAAGAAAAGTGCCCCACAAATGGACCCCCACACTATATAAATGGAAGAAAAATGGTACGACTGCCCGAGCATTAATGGTGCCGCCACGTCACCAATTACCAACCCTCGAGGTTTGTGCCCGAATGGACCTGACCAAAGGTTCTTACCTCGGTTGGGAGTTTAGGCTCAGGCCGAACGGACTTGACCGAAGGTCCTCACCTCGATTGGGGGCTCAAGCCAAGGTCGAACGGACCTGATGGAAGGTCCTCACCTCGATCGGGGGCTCAGGCAAGGCCAAGCTGAACTAACCGAAGGTCCTTACCTCGGTTGGGAGCTCAGGCAAGGCCGAGCCGAACTGACTGAAGGTCCTTACCTCGGTTGGAAGTTCAGGCCATGGCCGAACGGACCTGACCGAAGGTCCTTACCTCGGTCAGGAGTTCCAACCAAGGCCGAACAGACCTGATCGAAGGTCCTTACCTCGGTTGGGAGTTCAGGCCAAGGCCGAACGGACCTGATAGAAGGTCCTTACCTCGATCGGGAGTTCAAGCCAAGGCCGAACGGACCTGACCAAAGGTCCTTACCTCGGTTGGGAGTTCAGGCCAAGGCCGAACGGACCTAACCGAAGGTCCTTACCTCGGTCGGGAGTTCAGGCCAAGGCCGAACGGACTTGACCGAAGGTCCTTACCTCGGTCGAGAGTTCCGGCCAAGGCGTCCTTACCTCGATTAGGGGTTCAGGCAAGGCCAATCCGAACTGACCGAAGGTCCTTACCTCGGTTGGGAGTTCAGGCCAAGGCCGAACGGACCTGACCGAAGGTTCTTACCTCGGTCGGGGGCTCAGGCCAAGGCCGAACGGACCTGATCGAAGGTCCTCACCTCGGTTGGGGGCTCAGGCAAGGCTGAGGCGAACTGACCGAAGGTCCTTACCTTGGTTGGGGGCTCAAGCAAAGGCTGATCGGACCTGACTGAAGGTCCTCACCTCGGTTTAGGGCTCAGGCAAGGCCGAGTCGAACTGACCGAAGGTCTTCATGTCGTCTGACCGAAGGTCTCGGTCGCAAGCAGAACTAAAGCCAAAGCCGAAGCCGAAGGAATAAGGTCGAGGGGATGCAAAAAAAATAAAAAAAGGAAAAGAGAAAAGATGACGAAAAATTTGATTAATCCCACAGGAAGAGTCTCCTGGTGAGAGTAAGGGGGCTCCTGATACGGCCAAATTGATTGCCCAGTAGGGTAAGGACACGCGTCGCCCACCTGGACACGTGTCACCCACCTGATAGAGGCTGCAAGGACTCTACCACGTCAACCGCGTGAAGAGAATATTCCCCACGAAGGGGATAGGACGTATCCGAGTAGGACTCTAAAAGGAAAGGAGGTGGACTCGAGGAGGACTCCTCCAAGGAAAGGGGAAACCCTAAACCCTAAGAGCTATATAAGAGGGCCCGAGAGGAAGGAAGAAGGTAAGCATCAAAACCCACATCATTACTCCTGTAAAAAAACTGTGCGGCCGATCTCTAACTTGAGTGTTGGAGGACTAACCTCGGACAAAGCTCCAGGCCTCTGCAGTCTATGCTTGTGCAGGATCAACTCATACGGATTTTCGGTAACAACATTAGTGCTCTATGCTGGTACAAAAAGCTCGGGTTTGAAGGGCAGTCCGGATAGGCTGGGTCTAGAATTTCCCTTTACTATACCCTTCCCTAATAAAGGTCAAATATGTCATTTATATGAATGAAAGAGAGAGATAGACATATAGGAGTATTGGTGTAAACCATACTCCTAGACTGAATACATTTCCTCATATTTTTTTAATGGTAGTAATGCATTCTTTTTACTGTCACTCATTTTAGAATTCCTTTTTTAATCATGTAGAATGAACAGTCATTACCTCTTCCTTTTTGGATGCCTCTTCATGAAATAATAATGGTTTATATTACAGCCCAACAGAATTCAAGTATCATGATTCATGAGGCTTGACTGCATGAAAAACAGAATGGGCTGATGTGACTAAGTGAATTTGAAGGTGTGAAAGAGTTAGATAAAGTTTGTTGTGCAAAGATGGTGCCAATTGTTAATCATCGTCTTATCCTTTGTTTTTTTCCTCTAACATTAGATTGCTTTTTGTTTGTTAGAATCTCTAACCATAGAACAATGGAAATACATTTTTTTCTTTTGGAATGGAAAGGAATTATGTTGAAGAAATTTCAAAAGACAATAATAAGATATTGGAGGAAGTCAAATTTATTTGGTAAGTGTTATCTATCATATATTAGTCTAAAAAAAATTATCATATATTTGTAAGATTACATATATTTCTTTTAATCTTAATATGTTATGGATTATTTTAATTCTCCATTTTGAATATGGATTTTTACAAATGAAATAATTTAATGGACTTCCTTTGAACTTTTGATATCGGATGATGGCAACCTTGGTTCTATTTTGTTGTAGGTTAATATTTTCCTTTTATCCTTAGTCTAGATTTCCTCCATTGCTTTCTAGAAGTTCTCTTAAAAAGAGTACTTCCTTCTTGATTTTGATTTCTTTCTTGTTTTGGTGTTTACAATAGTTACTTATTCCAAATTGATCACATATACCACCTTTTCTGAAACTAAGTTCTCATTTCTTTAGATGAACAATTTTCTTCCGAGAACAGAGTTCCACAATGGTGTTCTCTACAGCAGGAGAAAAGACAACCATAGAGGAGGTGCTCAAGAGAAGCACTAAGATTTTCTCTCACTAACTGCGAAAATCCTTTGAGAAGACCAGCAAGTCGGGCTTTAATATGGAGGTGGCAGTGCTAGTCGGGCATCCATCGGACTAACATCAAACACTGAAGCCATCAAATTTAGGGGATTGTATAGAAGTATAAAAGACTATCAGAAGGAATTTTAAGTTTCTGATCTGGGTAGCTAACTTGAGAACATGAACTGAAGTTCTGAAGTAGAACTGAAGAGCAACAAGAAGAATAATTAGGAACTTGAAAACTCTACTAGGACTTCTAGAAGTTGGTTGTCGGAATTGAGGACTGATCTAATAAATTAGTGAACAGAACAGTGCTTTTAGAAGTCATCCCACACCTCGAGTTATACGTATATGAGGCATAAGAATACGAAGGAACATACAAAATGTGCACTCCTCCTATCATAATTCCTCAGTTTTACCCACACAACGGTTTATGGGACTGTTAAGCTCAGCCCAACCCGCTCTCAATTGATCCTGATTGGGATGGGCCAGTTTGTCCCTGATTGACCATACCAGCCCTAATTTTTGCCATTTCAAAGTCCAGTTGGCCCAGATTGACACTGGCTGCGGCTACACAATAAAGAATGTGAGTATTGAACGGTGTCTGTCCGTGATAAAAATACAAAGGATGTGACTGCCGAGTGAGTGAGTGGTGTACACATTTATAATATTATCATATATATACTACAGATTGTTGGTTTGGGCAGCGATGATTCAGCCCAAAACTTGAGCCCAGGTCTAACCCAACTTTGCCTCAAGTCTCAATATCTAAACCCAGGCCCTGTTCTGGCTCAGAGCAAGCTAAGATGCACTTGGGTCGGACAGGTCAAATTGACAACTCTAATCCGAACCATCCTAAGCAAGCCCACATTTCAAGTCCTTGGCTAGAGAACATTGGTTGATATATTAATTAAGGTGTTAATTGGTCGAGGTTGGTCAGATTGAGTCCGTCTTAATCGGTTTTTATCAATTTAAGTCCTCGTACTGTCATAGATCGTTTAGTCAATTGGACCTCAGGCTGGTCATGAATACATTAATATTCGGTAGTCAGTTAGCGATTCATAATCAGGTCATGTTAATCGGGCTAACTTGATAAATCGGACTGTAATCAAGCCATAAATGGGATGATTAAAGAATAAATGTGCTAATCAAAATCTTACATGCTTTAATTAACTGATCAATTACCAAAGATGATCGGACTGCAACCACACACCTAAAACAACAAAAGATTAATAGATCTAGGCCCTGCAATGGGTCATTTTTATTGACTTGTCGATCTGATTTTTTGGCTTTAACCAGCTGGCTCTGGTTAGGTCGATCTACTAATGTGGGCCATCTTTTGACACCCATTTCTATATAATTTATGGTCGCATGCTAACAACGATGGTCAACTTTCAGTCTAAATAAAGAAAGTGCCTTTAAATTAGGGATGTAAATGAATAGTCAAAATTTACATTGAATTCACATCTGTATCCTGTAAGGGTATTCGTATCCGATCAAAGAGTATCTAGTCAGGAAATATCAAAAAATCACATTGGATCCAAATTAGTATCTGATCTGTTTTCATCCCTAGTTAAAACTGAGTTTAACTCATAACTAAACTTCCCATTCTAACTGAGTTTAACTTATAGCTAGAAAAAATTCCATTCAATACAATGGTTAGATTGTAGTAGAAAAACTACATTCTTGTTCTTTTATAAAATCTAGGTACCATGGTTTTAGTAGTTGGATTCGGATCAGATGAATCATTCGATTTGAATCTGAATTGGCCATGGCCAAGCCTGGTCCCAATTTTAGTCTATCCCTGCAACCGGCCTCGTTAGAATCAGTAGTTGTTCATATCTAATCTTCAAATTTTGCCATTGGTTTCTTCTTTTAGTCATTCAACTATCAAAAAATTAATGAAAATTCTCTTATAGAAAGATCCCAAATTCATTGAATAAATAAATAAATAAACCTAAAAAAATCTTAGATTTTGGAAAATCTCGGTTTAATCTCCCGATTACAATTACCTCTTGTAGTAAATCCCCAAGTTCATTGCATAAAAAAACTCCAAATATCAAAGATTTTGAAAAATCTTTGTTTCATCTGCTTGATTCCAATTACTTGAAAATTGCAGTAGACTCACTTTTTTTAACTATCAGTAAGAGTATGGCCAATATTGATACGGATTGGCCATATTGGGTCGAATTGGATGTTTCGCCTTCAATGTTCTATAAAAATTATTTTTTGAACCATTTTACTCTTGATTCTCATTGTTTCATTGGTTCCGTATCAGTCAAAACACAGTATCGGCTGATGCCTTATGGATCGACTATATAATCGATCTGATACCAAACTAACAATCCATGCTTAATTATAACATTGATCATCTCCATGGATTTCACTCAGATTCTGGTAGGGATCAACCAAAAACCAAACAGATTCGATTGAAGCTCCGACAATAATATCAGAAGGATAGGGTACATATTTCCTTAGATCTCAGATTTTTTGCATTTTTCGCTCAATTTATTTTTGGGTAAGTAGTATTGTAAGAAGAAACAAGAGAAAGAATTTACAGAAAAAGTGGCAGCCTTAAATCCCCTATTAAACAAACCTAAAGAAAAGACAGGATCACACAACACCCATGGGGTACAGCCCCACATCAACAAATGGAATCAAACAAGAAGATAGAGCTCTAGGGAAGGGACCCATTACATTCTATAATATACTTCATGCTCCCTATCACCTCTTATAAGACCTAGAAAATTTGTAGAGGAAATCTGAGAGATATAAGATCAATTCAGCCATACCAGTATTGATAGAAGCTATAAGATCAGTCAGTTGATTTGCTTCCCCCAAACATGAATAAACTCTTTTCCTAATTAGAGAATGCAAAAGGACAAGAATCTTACTCTTCAAAATTTGGACATTCCATAGATCAATTATTTTCTCATTCAAAATGTCCACAGTAAGCATGGAGTCACACCGAATAGAGATATGAAACAGTACTCCCTTCTCAATACACAAAGAAATCCCCCTATAAATAGCATAGAGCTCGTCACACCGAATAGAGATATGAAGCAGTACTCCCTTCTCAATACACAAAGAAATCCCCCTATAAATAGCATAGAGCTCCATAGTAAGGGACGAACAAATCAGCACTTCTTCTAGCAAAAGCAAGGATTGGTCCTTCTCAATACACAAAGAAATCCCCCTATAAATAGCATAGAGCTCCATGGCAAGGGACTAACAAATCAGCACTTCCTCTAGCAAAAGCAAGGATTGGTCCTCCTTTAGGTCACGAGTTATACCACCACAGGATGCTCTTCCATCATTCAGATCATCATCACAATTAATATCTACCATTGAAGAGGTAAATTAATATCCTCCATATTGTACACATTGATGGTTCTCAAAGGAAGGAGATGATGATGACTAAACATGGTTTAAAAACCGAATTGAGCATCAAAACAAAAAGGCGGATTTAGATCTAATCATGGCAAGTTCTTACTACCAGAATATTGGGATCGGTCACCCCCGATTTCGATTGAAGTTGGCCAATTCGATCAAAGGATTTTAAATTCAGAATCATAGATTCAATCAGTCCCAACCAATTCGGATAAGGCTCTTAAAACCCTTGAATCTACTGTTTTATAATGGTCATAGATGATTCGACTAGGGATTTAAAATTCAAAATCAAAGATTAAATTGGTCTTTGCTGATTCGCAATCCAGAATCTAGAGCGGATCAGAATTGGATCTGATATGAAACCTTGATCGGCCCTGAAATCTGAGTCTCAGCAACCTAGTTCCCAAAACCCTAGCTATCGTTTTAGAATGGTCAGAATAGGAATCAGTGACAATCGATTCGGACCGAAATTGACCAATTTGACAAGGATTTTAATCTCAAAATCCTAGATCGAATCAGTCCAACTGTTTTTATATCCAATTGGATTAGAATCAGCCCCAAAACAGTAGAATCGGCCTTAAATATGAAGCCTAGCTATTCAGTCCTAAGAATCCTAAAATCGATTGCTCCAGAATGGCCGAAATTAGGACCAATCATAGCCAATTATGATGGCCAATTCCACCAATGATTTTAAACTCTGAATCGAAGATCAATAGGTTTGTACCGATTCTAATCTGGATCATATACGAATCAGTCACAAAAACCTTTGATTGGCCCTTTAAATATGAAATCCAAGAATCTACGTCGTCCCAAAACCCCTAGAATCGATAGCTAGTATTGGGATTCTATCCAAAGAAAAAAAAAAAAAAAAAAAAAAAAAAGATGTTATTATTGGGACAGGTCACAACCCAATTTTGACAAAAACCTGGTTGATTTGACCAAGGATTTAAACTCGGAATCAAGTCCATAGAATCGATAGTTTTACAATGGCCAAAATTGGGACCGGTCACCAATTTAACAAAGGATTTAAAACTCAAAATGGGAGAATGAACCGGTCCCTACCGATTCCAATCCAGAGTAGATTGGGTGATGCAACTGAAGTCGGATAGAATTGGTTCTAAAACCCCATCATTGGCCCTCAAATATGAAAACCAGCGATCCCATCTCAAAAACTACTAGAATTTGTCTTTTCAGAATGATCAAAACTGGGATTAAAATTGTGAAGGAACCCAGGTCGAACTGGCCAGAATCGATCCCAAAGTTCTAGAATCGTTCCTCAAATTTGAAAAACAAGTGATCGAAACAGAATAGGCCAATACAACCAAAGATTTTAAATTCAGAATCATAGATCAAACCGAAAAAGAGTGCTTCTAGAAACGTGGCTGTCGCTATAGAGGACTGATCTCATAAATCAGGGAACAGAACAGTGCTTCTAGAAAGTAGCCCACATCCAGACTTTTCCTGCCCTCCTTTAGTTAATTGGGTCTCATAATCTAAGCATGGACATGTTTATATTCAACCGTTGGTTAATGATTCACCACCGGGTCATGTCAATTAGGCTATAAAGTGGTTAATTTGGTCAATTGGGCTATAATCAGACCTTAAATAGGATGATCAAGCTATTAACATGCTAATAAACTTTAATTAGGCTTTAATCAATCATTTACAAATGTCGATCATATCTACAACCACACACCGAAAATGACCAAATATTAATCGACTGAGGCCTGGGTCAATTACTAAATGGTGGATCCGATTTCATGGCTACCAATATTTGCCATATATTGACCTCCTAATCAATATGATAAATGTTCGCATGCCAATCCCATTGGTCAAGTTTCAATCTAGAAGAAGTTTCACAAAACTGAGTTATACTCTTAGGTAGATAATATTCAATTTAGTTCAAGGGTTAGACGTCATTACAGAAACTACATTCTCATTCTCTTATACAACATAGGGACCATGGTTTTAGCAATTAGATAATTAGGCTTGGATTGGATGAATTTTCCAATTGGAACTGAAATCAGCCTAGCTCAATTCCGATTTTTGTCCATCTCTATAACCCTCAAAATCTTTTGAATCAATGGTTATTTATAACCGTCTAATCTCTCTCTCTTTTTTTTATTTATTTATTTAATTGGAGATGAATGTGGTGGCAAAGAAAGTTGCTAAATCTCATGTTTCCAAAATCTTGGTTATTTGCTCATTCATTTATTATTGAAGACTTCAAATGGAATTTGGAAGAGAGGCCTAGGTCTAGATTTCGTTGATCTACTCTCTTGAATAGTTTTTTTTTGGGTTAGATATCCTCTTTGCTGATGGCAATGCCGAAGATGGAGGGAAACTTACCTTGTATTTTATTTCTTTGAGATATCCTTTTGTTGTTGGATATCTCTGATGCACATTCTTCTTCTTTTCTTTTTCAAATATTTATAAAATCGGTTGACCATCAGTGAAAAAAAAATAATAATCAATACAAAATGAGATTTCTATGATCTCTGTTAAAAGAATTATTAGTGACATGGATAACCTATTTTATATTTCTTTTTAATGGTGAAGAAATGAGACAATGCATACTTCTAATAATTTTTATCACACTAATTTTAGGATCTCTTTTTAATCATGTAAACCTTTTATGTTTAGGTTTAACGCCATTGTCGTGAACCACCGGCATATAAAACAGACTTTCCTATTTCTTTATATCTTGCATGTCATGAATTATTTTAGATGTCTATTCATAAAATGATAATGGGTTGTAGCCCAACAGAATTCAAAAGTCACGAGGCTTTAATGCTCGATTGCATAAAAACAGAATGAGATTTTTCTTTTTTCATCAGACTACAATAGCACAATGGTCTTCTAGTCACCCATGTACAGTGCGGCTATAATTCCATAACAATTCATCCTAAAATATTTCCTATCTCATCTCAAATGTGTGTTCTTACTTCTAATGACAATAATAAGATATTGGAGGGAGCTAATTATGAAAAAAAGAATTTGTATTGCTCTCTTGGATTATGATGCTGAAAACTTCAAATGACAACAATAAGATATTGGAGGAAGCTAATTATGGAAAAAAAAATTATTACTCCCTTAAACTTACACTATTACCTCCACTCCTGACACCCCTCAAATACTTGAATAGTTTGATACGATTCTTTTCATTTCCCTGTCCGAGTTCTAAAATGATTGTCCTCTTGTCGCTTCTCACTTTCCACTTCTTGCTTGCTCTCAATGTAAACGGTAGTCTGGTAGTCAGTGAGTCAAGCAAACAAGCAAAGAGACTGAACACCTATTGCAGAAAAACATTCACATTCCGCCTCAGATTGCTGTCAGCTGGTTTGGTTTGATCCGGTCCAACAACCACCCCCTCCGAAGCCCAACAAGACTGAACTTCTGAATGACAGGAAGCTTCCGAAGCGGGTCTTCCCACCTCAGAAGAAGATAAGAGGCAGGAGAGATCTTGTAGAATCTATAGTCCCCGATCTGGTGCCAATGAAGCCTGCAACTAGTGATTTGAAATAGTACCCACGGGAAGGTTTTGTAAAGAATGAAAATAAAGAGAGTGATGGTGGAGATGGACCAGCATAGGATCCATCCATTTCAGAGACATGACCAAAAGTCTCATGCCCATTGTCATTGACCTCATAGAGGGGAAGAACTATTGTAGTCTGTGTCCCGACCTTCTCGTGTCTTAAAGCATACTATGGTTGTCCACTGATCTAGGGGTGCAAGTTTGGCCCTAACGGTCCGAACCCGCCCTGATCCAGAACAAATACCGACCCAACAACTTTGGCCTTGAAGGCCGGCCTGACCCTGACGCAGGTAAGGTTTGATGTCTTTGGCCCGCCTAGCCAACCCTGAACCTGGCCCTGGTTTTTTCTTCTGATGTTGACCCTGGTATTAACATAATTTTAGATATTGTTTGAGATTGAGTCATTGACACCTCAAAACACCTAATATATCTTCTCACCGATCTCTCTTACTTTTTTTTACCAAAAAAAAAAGAGATCTATCTTGTTTTCCTTTTGCAGCAGAAGTTCTGCCATTAATATATCTTCACTGATTATTCTCAGGCGTTGGAATTTTGCATCTTTCAATATCACACCGCCTGAGTTCACATTGTGTCACGCCTTCATCCCTTAACAGATGTTAGGATGATATCTTTGTTTATCATGACAAACAATTGAAATTTTTTGAATTATTTATTTTCTTAGGATGATCTCCTCTTCGTTTACCATAATAGCTGGAGTTATTTGTACTATTTGAGTGTTTGTTTTATGATGTTCTCTTCATGACAAGTAATTTGTGACTTTGTGTTTTTTATCTCCTATTTTATGAATATTTTTTATTTTTTAGTTATTTCATATTTTGCACGGCCAAGGTCAGAGTATACCCGGCCCTTGATGGCAAACTAGGGTCAGGGTCAGGGTCAAGGTCAAGGTCAGGGTCGAGGTCAGGGTCAATCAAGGACATCCCGGCCCGACCCTGAAAAATCAGGGCCAATCAGGGTAGATAAGGGTTAGGCCTAGGTTGAAGTTTTGCGGCCCTTAGTCAAGGTCAAGGCGGGTTTGGGCACAGTTAAGGGGACTCAGGGTTGGACTAGGGTCTTAAGAACTCTAACCCAACCTGGCCCTATTGCACCCCTACACTGATTTGATCATAAGTGAAATCCAATCCCTTTGCTTTGCGCCAGGCTTGGCAGCCGTAAGTCAGGCTCCCTTCACCTCTCAGAAGCCAGAAAGCAAGCAGCAAGCTGAAAAATGGAAGTGCAGGGATGTACCCCATGTGCTCCTGTGAAGCCAAAAAACATGAGCACCTAACTCGACATATTGTTTGGCAATCGAAGAAGGAGAAGCAGAAAGGTAAGCCGTGGTTTCATGACATCAAGATGTACCTGGAAGACAAAACCTTTCCTTCTGATGCCATGATCACAAACCGAAGAACCATCAAAAGATTAGTTGCGTAATTCTTCTTTTCCCTCCATTAGAAGTGGAGTGACTTCCTATCTTTCCCCATCTTCCTAGATGATCATAGACCACCCTCTCTCAAAGCCAATACATATGTTTCACATACCCCTGTCTGTCAATCAGAACTTCAGCTGCTCTGTGAACAACCCTAGTTGCTAGTCCTGTTGCTATCTGAACTGCCACCTCTATTCCAATACATAAAGTAGCTTCAGCTAAAGGAAGGGTTTCATAGCTCCAACCGTTACAAGGTCTTTCCCGAGGAAGACTGGTTCTATCCCCGCCAGGCAACCAAAGCCAAGTAGGAGAAAGAANTTTTTTTTTTTTTTTGGAGATGAATGTGGTAGCAAAGAAAGCTGCTAAATCTCATGTTTCTAAATCTTGGTTATTTGCTCATCCATTTATTATTGAAGACTTCAAGTGGAAATCTCTGTTGATGGCAATGCCAAAGATGGAGGGAAACTTGCCTTGTATTTTATTTCTTTGGGATATCCTTTGGTTGTTGGATATTTTTGATGCACATTATATTTGTAAAATCGGTTGACCATCAGTGAAAAAAAAATAATAATCAATACAAAATGAGATTTCTATGATCTCTGTTAAAAGAATTATTGGTGACATGGATAACCTATTTTATATTTCATTTTAATGGTGAAGAAATGAGACAATGCATACTTTTTATAATTTTTATCACACTAATTTTAGGATCTCTTTTTAATCATGTAAACCTTTTATGTTTAGGTTTAACGCCATTGTCGTGAACCACCGGCATATAAAACAGACTTTCCTATTTCTTTATATCTTGCATGTCATGAATTATTTTAGATGTCTATTCATAAAATAATGGGTTGTAGCCCAACAGAATTCAAAAGTCACGAGGCTTTAATGCTTCATTGCATAAAAACAGAATAAGATTTTTTTTTCTTCCATCAGACTACAATAGCACAATGGTCTTCTAGTCACCCATGTACAGTGCGGCTATAATTCCATAACAATTCATCCTAAAATATTTCCTATCTCATCTCAAATGTGTGTTCTTACTTCCAATGACAATAATAAGATATTGGAGGGAGCTAATTATGAAAAAAAGAATTTATATCGCTCTCTTGAATTTACACTTTTTTATTGGAGCTCAAACCTCAGTGGAGTGATAGGGCTGGAATCCATTAGGTAGAGTCTGTCAGTTTTATTCTAATTTCATATTCCTTTTTACTTGTTCAATCTTAATGGTTCAAGTTTATATGTTTATTTCACTAGAAACAATAATGATGGAGCTGTAACTTTTTTTTTAATAACTCAGATAAGGAGCTGTAACTTTTTTTAATTCCTCATTGTCAAGGATACGAGTCCAATTCTGGGGGAGATCTGCACTGCACTGCACAATTAGAGAATTGAAGAGGCTCTGGATGCTCAGTTGTACTACCCACAACTGAGAGGATCAACAAATTGAAACTGAATACTAAATTCAATACTAAGCCGAATTAATCCAACCAAACCTTAGGCTTTAACTGATGAATTACAAATGAAGATCAGATCACAAACACACACCGAAAATGACCAAATATTAATCGATCAAGGCCTACCAATATGGGCCATATTTTGAATCCTCAACTTATATGATAAATTAACCGCATGGCAATCCCATTGGTCAAGTTTCAATCTAGAACAAGTGTCATAAACTGAGATATAAACTCATTGTCAGATAAAATTCCATTTAGTTTAAGGGTAAGAGAAACTAGATTCTTATTCTTTTACAACATAAAGGAACATAATTTTAGTAATTAGATGCTTGGATTAGATGATTTTTCCAATTGGAATTGGATACCGCCTAGCCCAATCCGATTTTAGTCTATCTTTACAACCCTCAAATTCTTTCCAATCAATAGTTATTTATTTGGGCGAGTGGTAGCAGGACGTACGTATTGCAATCTTATTTTCACTTTCTTTTAATATTAACCGTCCATTTAAGTTTAGATTAATCTAAACCATATATTAGTTTTTTATATTGTAACTGATTCCTAGTTTTTAGGGTGGAGAGATGACGGATGTGGTTACTTAACTTGTCTAATATTTTTTTATACAAATAAATAAAAAATAAATAAAAATCGAATATAAACAGACTCCTCCTTCGATTTTGTTGGGAAATCTCAATTCTCTCTCTCCTTGTTTTTTCTTCAATGTTGTTCCTTCTTTCTACAACGGCCATCATCATCATCTCTCTCTCTCTCTCTCTCTCTCTCTCTCTCTCTCTCAAAATAGGATGAGATAAAAAAAAAATCAACATAACTATTTTCAGCCACTGAACACATGAGAGACTTGGTCACACATATCCAAATACCATGTTTACATATTAATCATCAGGGAAGGGATTTGGACAGTAAAGTTAGCATGTATGGCAAAAGACAAATTTGAATTTATAAAGTGAACTAAGCTGTTGAATATCTAGGATTTTATTATTACTTATTGAGTAGATATTATTAACCTATGAGAATTTACCATGGATGCAAATCTTCACTGAAATTGGTAAACAAAACTTCAATTAGACTGGAGAGCGGTAAAAAAGGAAGAAGAAAGAAGGAACAACCTTGAAGAAGAAGCAAGGAGAGAGAGAAAGAGAGGACCGAGATTTCTAAGTGGAATGAAAAGAGGAGTCCGCTTATATTGGGATTTTTATTATTTACTTATTTAAATATTAATAATATTAAACAATGTTGTAACTGTTTACAACTCTGTTAGTACGATTAATATATTTAACACGTGTCAATCATATCACTTACGTAAACATTCACCGAACATTCATATTTTTCTGCACGTACCGTTACCATTTTGCCTATTTATTTTTGTAATTATTCATTTTTTGCCATTATTCATGCCATTTAGGTGCAGGATGACCTAACCCGACTCCGTTCAAATATTTAATTGATCTTTATTGTTACCTTAGAAAAAAGGAGTGATACCGGTGTTGTTTGAAAGCTCATTTTGAGTATTTTGAAATGATATATGTATAAATTTGGAAAAAACTACAACAAAAATGAATTGGATAACTCATTTGAAAGTGGAACTTATGAAGTTAAAAATAGAATCTTTTGTAAAATGATGATTATAATATATCCAATCGTATGGTAAGGACTGATTTCCATGTTGTTTCAACTAATTCTAACTAGGCTAACACTTCATAAGGTATTTTGGTTATTTTCAAGTTTTTTGCCCCTTGAAAGAACACAGAACATCAATCGAGGACTAAATAAGACCTCAGGCGAAAGGACGCTACCCAATAATGCATATACGCATTAGGCTCATGACCAATTGGAGGGAACGCATGAGCATATTTAGTGTGGGGACTGATTTTCATGTTGTTTCAATTACTTATGACTTGGCTAACATTCCATAAGGTATTTTGTTTACTTTCAAGTTATTTTATTTCCCCTCAAAAGAATACACAACATCAATCAAGAAGTAAATAAGACCTCGGGCAAGAGAATGCTACCCAATAGGACATGTACATATTAGCTCCCATGACCAATTGGAGGGAGTGCACGAGCATCTTCAAAGTGGGGCAATATGGTCTTTTGCAACCGTTGTGTTTTGGTGCAGGTACACACTGTTGGGTAGCATTCTTTCTTCTATAAGACCTCCAAAAATAAAACGGCAGCCTTGCATATTGTTAAAATGTTTAGTCCCACATTGATTCTGAATGGGAGATTTCCTTTCCTCATATACCCGTGAACACCTCTTATCAGATCGATCTTTTGGGTTGCAAATTTACATGGTATCAGAGCGAGTTCTCTCAGGTTCAGTCAAGTTTTATCCTTCCTAATCAAATTCCCTTGTAAGGTGGTTCCAATCCCAATCCAACTACACGTGAAGGGAAGTCTTTACATACATCATTTGAGAACATCTATTCATTATTATTATTATACATATCTCTCGTGCACCAAAATGAGATTTTTATAACTTATTGTAAAAGAATTATTGGTGACATGGATAACCCATTTTATATTACTTTTTAAACATATTTTCCTAAATCCTTATATTTTGCATGCCACAAGGCAAAATATTTTAGATGTTTCTTCATGAAATATTAATGGATTGTAGCCCAACAGAATTCAAAGGTCACAAGGCTTGAATGCTTGATTGCATAAAAGCAGAATGAGGCTTTTCCCAAATTTTTTTTTCAGACTGTAATAGCATTTTGGCCTACTCATGCACATTCGGCTATAGTTTTATAGTAATTCGTCTCAAAGTGTATTCCTCTGTCAACCCAAATGTATATTCTTAGAATAAGAGTAATGGATTATGATGCTGAAAACTTCAAATGACAACAATAAGATATTGGAGGAAGCTAATTATGGAAAAAAAATTTATTACTCCCTTAAACTTACACTATTACCTCCACTCCTGACACCCCTCCAATACTTGAATAGTTTGATACGATTCTTTTCATTTCCCTGTCCGAGTTCTAAAATGATTGTCCTCTTGTCGCTTCTCACTTTCCACTTCTTGCTTGCTCTCAATGTAAACGGCAGTCTGGTAGTCAGTGAGTCAAGCAAACAAGCAAAGAGATTGAACACCTGTTGCTGAAAAACATTCACATTCCGCCTCAGATTGCTGTCAGCTGGTTTGGTTTGATCCGGTCCAATAGCCACCCCCTCCGAAGCCCAACAAGACTGAACTTCTGAATGACAGGATCCTTCCGAAGTGGGTCTTCCCACCTCAGAAGAAGATAAGAGGCAGGAGAGATCTTGCAGAATCTATAGTCCCCGATCTGGTGCCAATGAAGCCTGCAACTAGTGATTTGAAATAGTACCCACGGGAAGGTTTTGTAAAGAATGAAAATAAAGTGATGGTGGAGATGGACTAGCATAGGATCCATCCATTTCAGAGACATGACCAAAAGTCTCATGCCCATTGTCATTGACCTTGTAGAGGGGAAGAACTATTGCAGTCTGTGTCCCGACCTTCTCGTGTCTTAAAGCAAACTATGGTTGTCCACTGATCTAGGGGTGCAAGTTTGGCCCTAATGGTCCGAACCCGCCCTAATCCAGAACAAATACCCACCCAACAACTTTGGCCTTGAGGGCCAACCTGATCCTGAGTCAGGGTCAGGGCGGGTAAGGTTTGATGTCTTTGGCCTGCCCAGCCAACCCTGAACCCGGCCCTGGTTTTTTCTTCTGATGTTGACCTTGGTATTAACATAATTTTAGATATTGTTTGAGATTGAGTCATTGACACCTCAAAACACCTAATATATCTTCTCACCGATCTCTCTTACTTTTTTTTACCAAAAAAAAAAGAGATCTATCTTGCTTTCCTTTTGCAGCAGAAGTTCTGCCATTAATATATCTTTACTGATCATTCTCAGGCGTTGGAATTTTGCATCTTTCAATATCAAACCGCCTGAGTTCACATTGTGTCACGCCTTCATCCCTTAATAGATGTTAGGATGATATCTTTGTTTATCATGACAAACAATTGAAATTTTTTGAATTATTTATTTTCTTAGGATGATCTCTCTTCGTTTACCATAATAGTTGGAGTTATTTGTACTTTTTGAGTGTTTGCTTTATGATGTTCTCTTCATGACAAGTAATTTGTGACTTTGTGTTTTTTATCTCCTATTTTATGAATATTTTTTATTTTTTAGTTATTTCATATTTTGCACGGCCAGGGTCAGAGTATACCCAGCCCTTGATGGCAAACTAGGGTCAAGGTCAAGGTCAAGGTCAGGGTCAATCAGGGTCATCCCGGCCCGACCCTGAAAAATCAGGGCCAATCAGGGTAGATAAGGGTTAGGCCTGGGTTGAAGTTTTGCGGCCCTTAGTCAGGGTCAAGGCGGGTTTGGGCACAGTTAAGGGGACTCAGGGTTAGACTAGGGTCTTAAGAACTCTAGCCCAACCTGGCCCTATTGCACCCCTACACTGATTTGATCATAAGTGAAATCCAATCCCTTTGCCTCGCGCTAGGCTTGGCAGCCGTAAGTCAGGCTCCCTTCACCTCTCAGAAGCCAGAAAGCAAGCAGCAAGCTGAAAAATGGAAGTGCAGGGATGTGCCCCACGTGCTCCTGTGAAGCCAAAAAACATGAGTGCCTAGCTCGACATATTGTTTGGCAATCAAAGAAGGAGAAGCAGAAAGGTAATCCGTGGTTTCATGACATCAAGATGTACCTGGAAGACAAAACCTTTCCTTCTGATGCCATGATCACAAACCGAAGAACCATCCAGAGATTAGTTGCGTAATTCTTCTTTTCCCTCCATTAGAAGTGGAGTGACTTCCTATCTTTCCCCATCTGCCTAGCTGATCATAGACCACCCTCTCTCAAAGCCAATACATATGTTTCACATACCCCTGTCTGTCAATCAGAACTTTGGCTGCTCTGTGAACAACCCTAGTTGCTAGTCCTGTTGCTATCTGAACTGCCACCTCTATTCCAATACATAAAGTAGCTTCAGCTAAAGGAAGGGCTTCATAGCTCCAACCGTTACAAGGTCTTTCCCGAGGAAGACTGGTTCTATCCCCGCCAGGCAACCAAAGCCAAGTAGGAGAAAGAAAGAGAAGGTGAGATTGTAGGATGCTTGCAATTCCATTGTCTATTTAAAGAAAGCAGCAAGTGGACCAACTCTAACTTAGCTTTTGGGTGTCGGTATACTAATAGAATTATTTTTTCTTTCATGGCAAGGATAGCATAAAAACAGCCATTCATTATGGCCGCCCTGGCCAAACACTGAAAGCCCGGTCCGGGCAAGCTATATTATGGAACTGATCTGGCCGAAATGGGAAAAATGAAATAAGATCTCGATGGGGAGTAAGTGTGGCATAAAGTGAACAGCGAAACCCCTTTGGGGTATTCCGAAGGTGTAACCTAGGCAATGAAAAAGGGGCACGATACTTCAACTAGAGGAGCGACCAGTTGTTCACCAAACCCTGACCTAGCGTCACACATTCTCTGCACTCAAGCGAGTGCTAACGTGCGTAGAAGAACTTGCTTGGTTCTCATGGTTCACACATGAAAGTTCTCGAAAGGTGTTAGTAGGTGCACGGAGTCGGAGTGGAGTCGGAGCCCATCATGTTCTCCTGCTAGGTCAAGTGTTTGCCCAAGCATGCGAAGAAAGCTAGAGCCGCTAGCACACACTTCCATTTTCTTTGCTGGCCTCTTCGCTTCTTCGCCATTGCAGCGGGCTCACTAGGCCCTTCTAGTTTTTCGATCGCTCTTCTTGTGCGCGAAGTATAGCAAGCTATAGCCTCATATAGCTAATGGAATGCTATAAGAAGCTGTCGGGTGCAGGAACTAAGAGAAGGCTCTTCCCTAAACATATATATTAAGAATATCCTTCAACTAGATAACTAAATTATGCCACTTTTGTTGCGCCATAAGCAGCCAAGTACAGTGGTTCACTCAAGCAAAGCAATGAAATTTGCGATACTTCAAAGTGTTCCAGTAGTGCTTAGTATAAGGAAATAGTAAGATAAGAACCTCTAACCAGAATTCGATTACACACGAGCTGCCAAGTGGCTTTTGTGCAATGGATTTCTTGCGTCATGCTCAAGCATGCGAAGAAAGACAGAGAAACCTCCAAGGAACCTGGGTTTCAATAAGCTATAATGTTGGTGGTAGTGTTGCAGCTACCGCGATTAGAGTAGGGGTTGCGAGAGAGCAGAGCGTCAAAGCATGCTAACACGTCAAATAGGTTTGTGTGCTGATCTACGAGCACCCTTGCTTCTTTCATTTGCGATCAGCTAGCACTCAAGAGTTTCTTTTTTGTTGGGTGTAGCGAAGAAATAGAATCGGAATGCTATCCAACATAAAGATGCACACTCCTCCATGTGAAATATGAATTTTCGTTGGAGCTTTTTGGTAGTAGTCGTAACCAACAACCATCAGCTATCAACTCGTTTGTATGGTTCTTAGATCAGGCTAGGCCTCTCTAGTTGAGCTGGACGACAGGCCCTAGATGCGATAGTGATCGGCACATGAGGGAAGCTAATTATGGAAAAAAATTCCATTACTCCCCTAAACTTACACTATTACCTCCACTCCTCTTACCGCTGGAATGCATCGTACCCTCCTTGTCTCTCATTTTATTTCACTCATTTTTTGTTATTACAACTACACTTCTCCCCACCATGCTTCCTTGCTGTACTTTCTTCAATATTATGTATCGACATGTTGAAAACTATCATTACTAAATCTCTATCAATCAATTTTTCTTTCTATCAAATAATGTTCGATTTTGGATCTTTTACATTTTTCCCATCAAAGTTAGGCTCTATCAGTGGACATTAGTAGTTGAATGTGAAAGACGGTATCCGCGGAAGCAATCGGATCATCCTACTGGTAGGGACGACCATTCAACAAATAATCAATAAGAGGGTTTTGATCGTTACCTAGAACTCCACAAGTGCAGAGCCTCCACTAGATCTTAGTATTTCACTGTGATTCCTTCCCACACATATAACTTTGCGTTCCCTTGGATCCAAGCTCCTCCACAATCTTTAGGGTTTTCATAAAACCTTAATTATCATATTCGATCACTCGAAGAGGAAGAGAGAGAGAGAGGAAGATGGAAGAGGCGATTCTGGATGAGGGAGGGAACTATGAGCGATATATCCTCCTCTTCCACATTATTGAGTCCTTTTTATAATAAAAGACTTATAACTCAAATCTTATCCTAAGGATAAGATCAAATCTCATCCTAAGGATAAGATCAAATCTCATCTTAAGGATAAAATCATATTATTAGGAAAATAAATATTAAAGATTCTTTTTCCTAACAATCTCCTCCATCCCAATATGAGATCTTATCTCACATGAGGACCCAAAATCTTAGATCACGAAAAGAATTCATGACCTTTAAGACGCTGTACATATGGGTTGAACTTACAGGAAAGGGGTAGGATCCCATTGTCCACCTAGCATGCTATGCATCTTAACAATATTATATTCATAATACATAATTAAACAACACATGTGATGCCAGGTAGATGTAACAATCATTATCTAATTTAAGTAGATTGTTACGCATCAGTCCCTCCACAATACAATATCACATTATAGACTATAGGGCATATGTATATTGTCATATTCCCAGTCTATAGAAAATTTTCAGAGATTTTGAAATTTTGATTGAACCAAAGAAAACATTTTTTAAAATAATTTACAAAATAAATATTAATAAATAATATTAATTTTTAAAAATTTTGTAAATTATTTACAAAAATGCCACCGGTATCGGATTTATGTCCAATCAAGTACAGTCATTCTTTTTCTTTGATATTCTCCCAATATGGGTAGTGGATTCTTTGTTAGGAATTTTTTTCGAATACGACCAAACAATACGAATCCAATACACCAATATATAGTCAGAGAGACATCAACCGTTAGTACATCAACACTCATAAAGTGTGATCACATCGATAAGAACCCCTGAAGTCAAAGGACCGACTAGATACTACTCGCGAGAATTTCATCTCAAATTAACAAACAGTAACAGGCACTTGAAATTCTCGTATGATCCAGCTCAATGTACACACTGTATGTATACTCACACTTATGCCCTGAAATCTCCATTCCTAGGTACACACAATATGACGGCCATTTACACAAGATGCCCAGTCCCATCCCTAGTCGTAAACAGTTTTAGGTTAAAACCTAAGGACTTACCAAGGCCAGTTATTTAAATCATGCAAATTAATTTTAATAATTTTCATATAAATATGGATTGATGATGAAAATTTTTCAACAAACTCCCACTTGTACATGAAAGTTATCAAGTTGTCTTATATGTTCTCAATATATTCACACCCTACATCAATCCCTTAGTAAAGAGATTTGGAAAAACTATTCCTCTGAGCTAATCTCATTAGTTGTCTGGATTAATTTTTCTACAAGATGCAACTTGAATTCTCTATTCAAGTGTAAAACATTCTCATTATCACATATCTGGACAATAAGTAGTTTTACAAACTTATAAATAGTCTCTTGTTTAGTCAATAACTTTTATCAACCAAATAACTTGGCTAATTACCAAACATTCCACTACTATAGTGAAATTAAAGACAGATTATTCTTTGGAACTATTCCAAAATATAACACCATCACTTAAATGTAAACCTTAAATATTATGGATTACCTGTCACACTTGTCAAATTTTTAGATAATCAAATATTACTTAGATTGATATATAGTAACATTACGAACTTAGGTCCACTTCTCAGTAATTCTGAATTACTAAAGCTTGATAGCAATCCAATTTTTTTATCTTGAAAAATATTTGTATTCTCACTGACCACTTGATCCATTAAAAAACTGATCAAAATAAATGAATTGTTATTTGATCAAAAGTGAATGTTTGAGATAATAGAAACACTTAAGAGATTGATTAGATCTCAATGACATGTACTCTTCTCCTATTAAGAGTTGAATCTGTAACTATCACAGTATGCATCTGTCAACAATGAAACCCAGAGGGTATATCATTCGTTAACAATCATGCTTTGAATTTTTTCCCTTTCTTTCAACCTTTTCTTTCATCTTTATACAGATCCATTTATATCCAATGGGCGTACTCCTTATAGTGGATCCATAAAAATCCAAACTTGATAAGAATGAAAAGATATTATTCTAAAGCTTAATTTTCTATTATTTTTTGTGTCTACATCCTATACAGCCTCAACAAAAGTCTGTTTGATTCTGAAGAACCACACATATTTGTAGAATTTTTCTACATAGTCATCCTCCTTTATAAGAAATGTATAGTTAATAGAAAGTTTAAGTATCCTCTTATAACATTGAGACATTCAAGGATGTTCCACAAAACATGTGAGTTACAAATATCGATTTAGTTAGTACACCTATAACTATTCTATGCTTCTAGAAATATATCACAATGTAATATAATTCTCTTAAAGAAAAGTCAACCAAATAGGATTATCAAACCCTATACTATTTATTATTGTATTTCATCTCATCTATCAATTGCCTTTGCATTTAAGCTAAATGGTCCTTATACCGTAAGAAATTGTAGAATAAGCTTTCGCACATTCTATTATTCAAAAGGCTGCTTAGGTATAAATTTAGATGGATACTTATTCAAAATGAATACCTATTTTATAAGTGCAATGCTAAAAAAAAGCTGTTAAACATTGTCTTACAATGTCCAATTCGATATTTTTATTACTAAAATAACCTAAAGGGGGGTGAATAGGTTACACTAGTGGAATTTTAATTCTTTTCAAAATATTGTCTCAAGTGTGATTGGAAATAAGAAATACAGAATAAAGTAGAACAAGCACAATCATACAACGTCGAGAATTATAGTGGTTCGACTCAATCGGAGTCTAGTTCACTCCCTATAAGAATCCTCTTATAAGATATTTCATTAGTTCTCCCTTTCAGTATGGTAGGTAGGGAAGAAAACCTTTACAATCTTTTAATGGATAAGAATATCCCTACAAATCCCCTTTACAGGTAGAGAGGCGCCTTTACAATTTCCTTTGCAAGTAGAGAGATACCTTATAATCTCTTTTAAGGTAGAGAGACGATCTTATACTATTTTAAGGATAAGAGGATTCTTATAATTTCTCAAGAATGAGAGGGTCCTTACACAAGCCTAAGTACAGTCTAGACTTAATGTAAAATAGAAATAGAGAAGTTGAATAAAAAAGGATTACCTTCAGTGTAGTACAAATAAAATATGCAATGATGATAGAATGAATTCACCTTTTGAAGTCTTCTTGATGCTTGTAATGTAAATGCCGAGATGTAGATGAAGACTTGCAGATGATCTTGAGTTCTTCTTGAATGTAAAATGAAGAACTTGAACTCAAGAGATGGTGTAGACCAATTCTCAATTCTAATGCTCAAATAATGCTTTTTCAAAGTTGAGATTTAGGCAGTAAATCTCATTAAATCTCATTGAAACGGTTATATTATGGGTTCATCAATTGACCGCCATTGGTAGCCGGTCAATCAAAAAGAGCCATTGTGGTAGAAAACTAACTGTTGAAGCTCTTCCAGGGAGGCACCAATTGATCAGGACTTTTTACCAATCAATCGACTATGGTCTTGAACAGTTTTGATTGATTGGGGCTTCCAGCCAATCGACCGCCAACATGACACTCTGTTTTGATAGAATGCTATTATACTAACTAGTTGTTAGTCTTTTGACCATAACTTTTTGGTCAAATCTCGGATTGACTTGAAATCAGTTGCGTTGGAATCATGAATTGATTTCATACAATTTCTATGAAGGTTTCATCTTCTGATACCAATTTTAAGATTATCCAAAATACACTTAAGTTAGGTCGATGTGGTTTTTACAGAATTTCACTAGAACACATTTTTCCTAATATGTTCCTCACCACTTAGAGACTTTCCATACTTGGTCAAGGTACGCTGTATAGTTATTCTAGTATGATGCAATGCACATGCATGTGGTGAGTGCACATATATATGTGAAAGTTACAAATTACATTAAAAATGACCAATCTATCCTAGTGGTCTTCTTTTTCGCTTGAACCTTCCACTCTTTGGCACTTCATCTTCTTTTATTTTTGTTTGCATTTTCATGGCTTTGAGCTTCATGTATTGACATCTTGAAGCTTGAATTCTTTTGATACATTCTTCAAGTACTGATACCAACTTGTTGATACTCCTCATTTGATGACTTCAATCTTCATTTCTTCCTTTCATTCATCAAATTCGATCTTTGATATGAAGTTTATACAAAAATATACTTGAAGGCAACTTGTGAAATACCTTTATATGTAATATCCCGCTTCTTAAACCCGGTCTGATTTCGCGGTTGAACCGGTTTAACCATGCAGGAACCGAGCCAGAGGATGTTAGAGCGGGTTCCTTATGGGCTATGATGGCACGGGTGACCCTAAACACCGGTTGGCCCGACAAGTCCGAGCCAGTGCCAGAAGAGACGGGAGTACCCAAACCGTGTACGTGCACCTATCATAAGGCTATGTACGGATAAAACAGGTATTATATCTGTATTTTAAGATATATACGTAGGCTACAATGTATGCCTGGGGTGGGGTTTGAGCCGAGGTCCGAGCCCGGTCAAAATCCCAAGTTTTGACTCTTGGGTGGGTATGACAGGTGGGTACACCTACCCACCTGAGTGACCCATCCATCACTATTCACTTAAGTAGGAATAGTATATAAAGCTTTATGACTTCTTTTCTTTCCATTTATTACCCCGTACGTTTGGTGAGAAAAGTAAAGAGGAGAGAGAAAAAGAAAGGGAAGAAGAAAAGAAGAGGAAGAAAGGGAGGATCTCAGTGGCGCCGAAGCTCGATCTTGCCATTCCGGTGCCGGGAGAGTAATCTTCAACTCAAGATCTACAGTTGGAGGTAAGAAAAGTTGGGTTTTATGAACATTCACCATACCCACGCTTTAAACCCTTGATTCGAGTATGGTTTCTTAAGATCTTGTAGACACCCTTTGAAATGATGAATCTAAGGTTTAATAGATGATTTATGTGTTGATCTTGAAGGATTTGAAGAGATATTGACAAGGTAGAAGGAGCATTGTGAGTTGGAAGTGATTTGGAGGGTTTGAAGTCATTTTTGAGCAAAGAAGGTAAGATGGTTCCCCTCACTCGAATCTAACTTAGATCTAAGCTAGAACCATCCTATAGGACTTTAAAGGTGTGAAGAATGGGTTGAGAAAAGCCCTATTTGGGTCCCCGAGGAAGGGAGGAAGTTGAGAAGAAACTGGGGTTTTTTCGCCAAAACCGGCGGGTGCAACCGGCGGGTCCCTACCCGCCTGAGTCACCCACCTGAGAGGACCAGGGGGGTTCTGGCCAAACCGGCGGGTAGGACCGGCGGGTCCTACCGGCGGGTCCATACCCGCCGGTCCAAAACCGGCGGGTAGGACCGGTGGGTAGACAACCCACCTGAGTGACCCACCCGAGTGGCCAGAATGTGATTTTTAGGTCCGATCGAGCCCAAATCGGACGTGGGACCTTCTTTCGACGTTCTAAACACGATTTTGACATCGGATTTCATTAATTTTGATTCTAAAATGGTGAAGTACTAACCCCTCTCAATTATGTTAGGTTCACCAAACCCTACCCGATTCGCTCCGGATCTCACCCGTACTGAACGGGAATCCTTGTACGCTACAGGTAAGTGGAGAGAGGACGTTGGCCTTGTTTCAAGGCATTTGTTTGGCATTCATATAACTATATCTAATCTAGTCATGTCATCATGAATATGCTATATAGGTTAGTCATTCCACTCATTGATGTGCATATATGCTATGTTACTTTTCAAATGCCAATTGAATGAGATGTTTATATGTTGAATGTGGACATCATGGAGCATAATGCATTGATAGACTAGATGCCGTGGTCGGCTTGGAAACGAATGCATTGGTGGCCCGTGGTATGGGACACGGAGGCACTATGCAGTCGTACGGCATATAGGAGCATGCGGTATTAGGATTCTCACCATCCCGTGCTACGACCCTTCCCAACAGGGGTTGAGGTGTTGGGTTGCCATTTGGGGGGAAGCAGGGGTCGCGGTTGTCGGACACTGTGGCGGTTAGGCATTACGCCCGGCGAGTCGCGTAGGACAGCCGACAACCCCGGTGGTATTTCAAGAGGGCCAATCGTACTGCTTTTAAATTGCTGGAGTCAGCACTGTCATTTAATTTATTTACATTTCTGTTGAGAGCCGATGGACGGCATTGTCTTTATTTTTTCCGAGTACTCATGGTGGGCCTTCTCCAACAGCCCTATGGGCGTATCGCGGGAGGGAGTTCGCGGCTCGTACCCGGAGTATACGCGCACTGTGGTTGTAGTAGCACTAAAACCAAAGACTTAGTAATGTTGATTAGGTGTATGTGATTAAA
>NC_056563.1:441287-441391 GCF_013358625.1 Macadamia integrifolia | reverse complement strand
AAACACATGATAATACTTTTCTATGGTGGAAAATAGAGAAAGAAAGTCTAAAAAGTAAATCCTATTCAAGTAATTCACCCAATTTGAAATTCTGGAAAAAAGAG